>NW_025395984.1:0-5962 GCF_016433145.1 Gracilinanus agilis | reverse complement strand
GGGGTCTCAGATTTTTATCTATTCTCTTATTGGCTTCCCACATATTTCCTCCTTTTTTTTTTTTTTTTTTTTTTTTTTTTGAGTGGAGTTATAGCGAATGGTCACAGCTATCAGTTATAGAGAGTTTACAAACTACAAGAGGTTCTGTTCAGATTTATAGATTATGGTAATCGACCATGTGTCTCTCTATTGCTCTCAATATCTTTTCCTTTTGTTTTAAATTGAAAAGATTTTAGTTCAATTTGAATTTGCCTTATTGAAGATCTGAGTGATCTAATGAGAAATGAAAAGCAAAACAGAACCATAACAAATAAAATAGGGCATTCACATGTTGGGGTGTGTGAATCTCTCTTATGAGATCCAAGGGAAGTTAGTCTCCCTGAAGGCTCTTGCATACGTAACTAACTTTTAAGTTACACAAATTTGAGGATAAAAAGAAAAGAGGACAAAAACAATGATCAAATGATTGCCAGACGCATTGACAAAAAGCCAATTAGGGGGCAGTCCCCTTTGGCACAAGAGTGTACATTCAAAACAGATGCATTCAATTCCCCATATTTCATTTAACTGCACCCCAAAGTTCATTATGGGATCTTCTTAATGCAGTGTAGATCTCTGCAGGCATCTTCATGGTGTCTTCTTCCAAACAGGTTCATCGTCTGGATTCTGGGGATGTGGCAAACTTCTTATCTTGAAATTACTCTCAAAAGAATTTCAACTTTACATTATAGATTATAAAACATACATTCTCCCCTGAAGAGGGTTAAGGCTAACATCCAGATCAGTTAAGGATACATGACTGAGTTTGGGGGTTGTATAAATCAATTTGTAAAAGAAATTTTTTTTTTTTTAAATTTAAAAAATTCAAATAAAAGAGAGAAGAAAATATCTTGTGAATGAAATGCAAAATATCAAAGTCTTATGGGCAAAAATGTAGGGGAAATTAAACTCATAGCAGGTCCTTGTATCAAGGCCCAAGTAAAGTGATTTAAGCAATGGTGCAAGTACCCGTTTAGAAGCCAGGTCTATAGAAAGTTACCACACTTATAAGAGAAAGAAAAGGACCAAATTTTTTTGTGAGAAAGGGAAGTGTCTTTCCCTGGTCTGATTTGCCTGCACTTGAGCCAAGATAATGGCCAACCTTTGGTACTTAACCAGGGTGAAGTTCAAGGAAGTCCAGCCTCTAACATATGTCAGAAAAACTGCAACCCCGAACCCCAATCACTAAGTTTAAGTCCTTTGGTATTGGCATGAGAAAGTTTTGTCAATCCTTCTTGGATTGGTACAGTCTTTTTTTGACCTTGTAGTGCTAGGCCCTGTGCAGTTTCTTACCAATCCCATTGGACTGGGTAGTCTCCTTGACCCTGTGGCTCTTTTGTTCTCTTCTCCTGTAATCAGACAGAATCATTAATTGTAGTCCCATGGTATTTACCAATTCATGGCAGGTTTCCATAGACTTAAGGCTTTGTGGGTATGTTTTAATATTAAAATTATATTACTTTGAAATAAAAAAGGATTAACATTGATTTTATGTACTTTAAGTATAAAAAATAAGAAAAAGGGAAAAAGTCAATTCTATAAAAAATTAAAAGGAAAAGCAATAATAAAATTAAAAATTCAGGGAAAAATACAATGTTTTTAAGTAAAAAAATGTTTTAAAATTCAAAATTATATATATATATTTTAGATTTAGTGAAATGCCTTTTACCCAAAACTCAGATCCATTTCCTGTATGAATAAAACCTCGATCCCCATATTATAATTCTGGAGTATTATTTGTTTCTTTGTATTTGTAATTAGTTATTCAAATTGATGGTCAGAAAATTATACAAATAAATTAATTTACAAGAGGTTCAAACAAACTTTCACTGAAACAATTCTTAGGATATGTACAGTTTTTTAAGTAAACAGTGGAACATATAGCCTTGCTTTACATATTCAAATTTCTGGGGCTTCAATTTTTATATCACTTTGCTTTGAATAAGGAAAAAGGAGGGAAGGGAGTATAATATTGTTTGACTTGAGGTAAGAGTCAAGGATTATTTATCAATGACATCTTTCTTTTGAATGGTGAATCCAAATCAATAATCCACAAATGAGTAATATCAGTTGTAAATCCAATGACTTTTACCTTAAATAGTAATTGTTACCAATAGCATTTGAAAGTTTTCCAAGATTTACATACCCAATGAAAAATTATAATGTTACAAAATATGATAAACAAATTTTCTTTTTCAATAATTTCTCAATGAATAAATTGATTCTTTTTTGTAATATAGAAAAGAGTGAACAACTTTGCTTGGAATTAAGTTTTCATCAATGTTATCTTGAATAGAGAGGGTTCTGCGTTTTGTTATAATTGTACATTCTGGATTTGAATATATTACTACAAATCACAAATATTATGAGAATACAATCAATTCAATTAACCTTTAAATACAAGTGAAATAGTGAACATAGGAGACATAATTTGACTAGGATCTAGTAACTTAAAGCATAAATTTAAGTTGTCACAATAATTATTATTGCATTTTCTAATATTATTTGAAATAGAGATGACTACTTAAGCTGAACCAGATTTCTGAAAGTTACAAAATTAACATTACCTTCTTACTAATTGTTTCACTTTACTGAGTTTGAGTTAGTAAAAATTGTTGCTGAAAATATTTATAGTCAGAGACTCTCCCTCCTATATGTAGAAGGGGTTAAATTATTTTTGAAACATGTCCAAGGCTGCAGCCGCTTTTCAAGCTGCTGTGCTCTTTAACTCTTTAGTTACTGCATTTATAAAATTTGCCTCATTATTTTAAAACTTTGATGATTTATCACTTCCAGATGAATATTAATTTAAACTTCACTATATCCAAATTGTCCCTGATTAAAACTTCTTAACAAGGTTTCCTACATATACCAGTTATTCTTTCAGACCTCTGCTTAAAAAAGAATAAAACCTGTAGCCTGGCTTTTCCATATCTTAGGACAAATCTACATACCTGATTAAATATTTATTTTAAATCATGAACTAGCATCCTTATATAATTTGCAATCCTCAAATTCAGTTTGATAAGCATTTTTGGCAAATTTGATTATTTAAAACTGTATTTTATATACTGCAAGTCTTAATAGATAACTTCTTCAATATAAAGTTTGTGCATATTTAAAATTAACTGAAATTCCATTTTCTAACTGTTAGTCAATAGATTTATACTATACCATCAGTATCTATTCAAATTCTTAGCAAACATGCATCCTAAAGAATTAGAGAAAGGGCTGTGAGTTTTGAGAAAAAGGAGCTATGTTTTGTGACTTGCCAAAATTATTTTTTGCTGAACTGAGGCAGCATGGATGATTCAATTTTGGCTTAAATTTTTCTCATGAACCATTCTCTGTTTAAAGGGGTCTAATTACAAAATATAACTCAATGGTATTGTTCTAATAATTTATGTTAAGATTTTCACTAACTTCAGTGTGATTAATGGTAGATTAAACTTGTGGCAATCCAAAAGGTTTTTACCACTCTCAGTTAAGCATTTAGATGCATTGATGATTCTGATTAGCTAAGAAAGTTTTAAATTGCACTTCTGAACCTCAGTACACAGTTCAGAATCACTGCCTTTTCTGTCTGAATAAAATTTTTTTAGATTGCATTTAGAATCCTTGTTAAATTTGATTAAATATATATCTCAGTATTTAACCTGTTGATAGAATTTGGTGGTGGGATCAAATCTGTCCCCTGTTATTGTCTTACTATTTCTTTGTTCCCTTTCTTATGGCCAGTAAGAAATGGAAGAAGAAAAGTAGACAAATTATCTTGTTGATTCTCGCCTTAATGAGAGCAGAGAATATGATTTCTTTTAATCAATTAAATTTTTTAGAGTTTAAAACACTCAGAAATCCATTGGAGATGTTATTTTTCTGAATTTCTCAAATTCCTCTGTCTGTCTTTCCCATTCCTCCGGAATGAATGAGAAAGAGAGAGAGAGATTTATTTTCTCCAAAATTCCATTGTGATCACAGACAAACAAAACCATTACAAACAGATTAGAGACACATAAACACAACATATAGACACACAGACTGTTCAAAAACATTTTTCCCGGGCATTTCACGCATACTCTAACAAATATAAGACATCCTATCAAAGATCAATAAATCACATCTTACGTGGCTAAAGAAATCTGGAGAAAAAAGAAAGTTTATTATTCAGAAAACTGATTAACTCTAGCAAGGAACTGGCTAAGCTAGGATGAATTCTTGGACTAAATTTAGTCATTAGTGGGGCCAGTGGTTGGCCTCCTTTCCATCTTCCCTGAAATCTCTTATCAGGTAATCTGTAACCATTTCGATGGAATTTGGAATTACAATTTTTCTTCCAGTGGTAACCTTTCTCACATCTGGGACACAAAGAGTTAGGGGCATTGGAACAAGAGTCTTTTGCAGTCTTTGAGCCCTTAATCATTTCAGAATATGTTTTTCCTTTCAGGGCTGCTGCGATGACTATACCCTGCATATATGCTGGAGTAAAGTCCTCACAAGCTTTCAAGTAGTCATCAATAGTCCCAGATTCTTTAATATTTTGAAGCATGCTCTGACACACCTTATTGGCATTGTCATAGGCAAACTTTTGGACTATTATCCGGATTGAATATTCATCATTTGTATATTTTGTTACTTCTTGATTTAACCTTTCTACAAAATCTGAGTATCTTTCCTCTGATCCTTGTCTAATCTCAGCCAAACCTGTGGACAGTTTCTTAGTTGCTGGGATCCTTTTCCAAGCCTCTAAGGCACACCTTGTACATTGAATTAGAGCTTCTCTAGGTAAATTAAGCTGATCAGCATGTAATTCCCATTCATCTATTCCAAGTAACATTTCTTTAGTAACTCTGATGCCCTGTTTCTTATTAATGGCTGCCTTCTGTTTTGCCACCCCATCAAATTCTGATTTCCAAAAGAGGTAGTCTCCTGCAGAAAGGGAATATTTTGCTATATGATTCCAATCCAAGGGAGTGATCCAAAGCCCTTCCAAAGTTTTCACCAAAGTTAAAGCGTATGGAGAAGCAGGACCATATGAAGAACAAGCTGTCTTAATTTCTTTTAACACTTTGTAGGGAAGAGGCTCCCATGTAGGAGCTACTTCTTCATCATCATCCAATTCATCTGCTCTAAAAATAATTGGGAAACAGAACGACGTGTCTCCGTCCTTCTGAGCATTTTTTATTGCCCCTTTAAACCCTATATTCTGGGGCTGGGGCTGTGGAATTGGAGCTTCAAGCAGCAGAGGCTCCTCTGCTGTTATCTCTCTTTCCTCTTTGGAAGAGAGGTTTTTAGGTGGGGGAGGGTCTGCTGCTTGTGGCTTTTTCCTTCGAATTTTAAAGTTCCAGTTTGATTTACAAGGAGCCTTTTCCTCCTCCTCTGATTCTAACATTGAAACCTTAAAGATTTCATTCTCTGCATTTTGACCAGATAACAAAATTGTTTTTTCAGCAGACGAAACTTTTACTGGCACTTGTTCTAGTCCATGCTCAATACAATAAGTTTTCAAATCATTGCCAACTTTTTGCCAGAATTCTAAGGGAATCCATGGGCTACAATTTTGAATAAGATCAAGAAATTTAGTGAGCTGTTCTTTACTAATTTTTGCCCCCCATTTCCTGAGGGTATAATCAGTTATAGCAATAAAAAGAATTCTTTCCTTTGATTCACTGTGCCCCATGGTGTTTGTCTTAAATTGAAAAGATAAAAGATAAAAGTTACTCACCTCGAATCCCCCACGTTCTCCTCTCTGTGAGCCAGCAGCGAAACCGGAGGGGGGTGGGGATGAGTCTCCTAGCCACCTGAATTTAGGAAGCGCTTTGGCTTGAGGGGAAAAGGTATTCGCACTGCTCAGAAAGCCCCACGTTAGGCGCCATTCATATAGGGGGCCATGCCTCTATATGATTTTTTGGGGTCCTGAGCGGCG
>NW_025395983.1:0-8019 GCF_016433145.1 Gracilinanus agilis | reverse complement strand
CTCACTGGATGCCAAAATCCTAGGTGGTCCAATATACCAAGTAGAGTGAGTGATCTTGAGGTGCTGTCCACCAGGTCTCAAACTCCTCCTCTGCTTGGTTCTGCTCTATAGGAATTCTCCTCTTACTGGAAATCCACTTCCACTCAGGATCCCAAGGAAATCAGGAAGCAGGGTCTGAGATCTCCCTGGGCTGGCAACAGTTTGCCCACCACTAATGGAGTCCCTCTCTCAGGGCACAAGGCACTACTTCCTTCTCCTTTGTTCCATCATAGAATGCTCCAACTCCAGCCTGATAGATGAACCTTATTTCTTAATTAATTACTACCTAATCTTCCTCACAACAGTTCCTCACTTTTGCACAAAGCCAAAATTAACAAAATTTTGGTATTTGTGTACTACAAACTAAACTAAAATTCTAACCCCAAATAACAAACAACCTATACTAACTCTATTCTATCTAACACTATCCTACTCTACCCTACACTAGGGATTTCAACAAAGAAAGGTAAAAGGGTAAATACATTGAACAGTTATATAGTTGAAAGCATAAAACAACAAGTATCAATGCAAAATTTCCAACAAAATCAGCAGCAAATATGAAATATCAATACAAAAGTCAAAGCAAACATCAAACATAACTCCTAATACAGAAATATCCTACCAACTAATAAATGCAAACTATTTTGGAAAATACATTTTAACACAACATTGCATAAGTCTTTACATCAAAATTAAAACAAAACATCAAACTCCCTTATACAAATTAAATTTGAATGTTTTCAACTTAATTATATCAAAGTCTTCACAGAATTTACAGTTATACACATATATACATACAATATATACATGATATATACATGAATGATACATATATACATGTATGAACAAATAATATATACACATCAAATATACGTGTGTACACCCTTTACATATATAAAATACTTACACTATAATACAATTTACAATATGTACATACTATTTACATAACTATTTACATTATCTGTGGTATGTGATCTGTACTATGTTACATGTTCTTCATGTAATGCAATTTGTTATGTGTGTTGTATTTGCACTGTAATGTACCTTATCTTATCCTCTAACCTAATCTAGTACTATATCTGTTTCACTAAACTATTCTAAACTATCCCTAAGGTATGTAATAGGGGACTTTTAAGATGTAATATGGGGATTAGGAGAGTGTAATATGAGATTAGGTAGGATATAATAAGAGAATTGGAAGGATATAATATGAGGCTGAAGCTAGGGTAATAACTGGTAGAATCAGGGAATAAGACAAGGCAAGGGACCCAAGGCTGGAGGGAATCCAGGGAATAGACTAGGTAGTAGGGAAGTTAAGGCAATATATTATAGGATGAGGAAGGTTCAATAATTAAGGATGGTAGTTGAGGTGGTAGGAGAAATGAGGGAATGTCTGAGTTTAGGGAGTATAACACTGATGTAACAAAGGTTGCCAGGGAGAGGATGAATTAATCTAAGCAGGCAAACAGCAGCAGGTAAATACAGACTGGGATTTAGGTTAAAGGACACTATACAGCCAAGTTAGAGTCAGCCAAGACAGATTGAAATTGACTCCAGGCTTCAGTCAGTTTCACAGGAAGGGACTTGTATTGAAGTTACACTTCCTTCAAAATGGATACCCTCAGCTTCCCTCAAACCCAGAGAGTTTGAGTAGCCAAAAGTAGCCAAAAGGTCTTGTATAAACATAAAAGGGATTTATTTTCTTCTAGGATAGATTGACAGGGTAGAGGATCAAGGAAGCCCTAACTGCCTGTTAGAGAAACTTCAGGTGGGAGAAGGGAAGCAGGAATGTGAGCCTGGAAAGGACCTGCCTTTACTCAGCTCTTAAGGTGATTTTGAAATCAAAAGGGGTTAGGAAGTTGGATACAAAGACTCAATAGATAACTTGTTTCAAGGGTAAGACGAAGCTATCAAACATTTGAACTAACTCTCAGATCCACTCTTCTATTCACTCTTTTCAGACATTCAGATAGGGAAATGAAGGTAGGAATAAGGTAGGGTAGGAAATTCAAAGGATTTATCTAAATTAACAAAACTCAAAAGAAACTGCAAATCTAGGCTAGGTTTCAATCTCAAGAAGGAGCTCAGCTGGACCCTGGTTCACTCCACGAGTTCCCAGGTCCAACTGGAACTCTTCCAAGATTTTAAAACCTTTTAACTGACATAAGGCAAAAGTCTGCAAAACCGTTATGCCCCCCTCTCTGTATCACAGGTATTAGTGTATTAGTTTAGCTAATCTACCTAAATAACTAGCTAATCTTTGTTAGTAACTATCCTTTGTTAGTACTTACTTATCCTATAGCTAATACTAATTTTGTTAGTATTTATACATTGTTTCATTCCATAAGGAACACAATGTATCCTAACATGTTTGTGTCATATGTATCTGATTTGTTACATTGTTTCTTTGCTATATTGTGTTGCAACATGTTTCTGATGGATGCATGATACCTACCAAAACTCCAGATCTCCTGCAGATCTCCTTTCTACTCATGATGTTCCATTCCTCAAGGAAATCCTCTCTTCTTCTCTCCTGTTTTCCTTTTCTTCTCCTCTTCATCGCAGTTCTTGATAATTTTATGTGCAATGTTGGATGCATATGAGTATGTAGTGATACTATATACATTACCCAAAATACTTCCAAACTATTTAATCCAAATTGTCCATGATTAATCCTCTTCTTTAAGAAAATCCTTGAAAATGAAGTTTTTATCAGTTCAATCCATAAGTCCATCTGTCTTAATACAAAGTCCACAAATCCTGAATCCTGAATCCTCTTCATCCGTGTCCTCTTCCATCTGAACATCCTCTTCCACTGGAATGATCCTCTCCTTACTGAACTTTCTGACTGCAGACTCTAATTGACTGAAGGTCTCATATTTCACAATCTCTTCTTCTTCTTCATTATTAATAATCTCTACAGTTTCATTATCTATTCCATGTGCTAATTTAACATGCAAACAATGATATGACGAATCTCTACCTAAAACTTTCACAGAAGATGGTGAAACTAATACAACTTTTTAAGGACCTACCCAATTTTGTTCTGTTGCTGATTTTTTGGCAAAATTTTTCACATAGACCATATCACCTGGTTGAAAATTATGAAGAGAATAATCCAATGGACAAGATTGAATTAATACTCTCATATCTTGTAATTCTCTTAGCCTCTGCTGTAAAGCACTTAAATATGAAGCAATTTTGCAATCACCTCCTAAGAGTGATGCATAAATAGCATTACAAGTTTTTGCTTGTAGTGGAGCAGGTCCAAAGAGCATTTCATATGGTGATATATTTGATCCACTCTTGGTCTCGTATGTAGGTAAAACAAAGCTATGGGAAGAATCTCTGGCCATTTAAGATGAGTTTCAGCACAGTTTCCCAACCATAGTCTTGAGTTCCCTATTCATACTCTCCACCTGACCTGAACTTTGTGGGTGATAAGGAATATGATATTTAGGAGTTATTCCCAGATTCTCATAGACTCTTCTAAGGATATCCTGAGTGAAATGTGATCCCTTATCTGAATCTATGGTTAAAGGTACACCAAATCTAGGCACAATTTCCTGGAGTAACACTTTCACCACAAAACTAGCTGTGTTGGTATTTGATGGAAAAGCTTCAGACCATTTAATTAGTCTATTGACTACCACAAGATAATACATTGTATCTTCCAGCTTTAGGCATACAGATATAATCAATCTGCAAACTCTCAAAAGGACAATATGCTAAAGGCCTACCATCCAAACCTTTCTTTCTGAATAAACTTTGAACTTTTGGCAAACTGGACAGTTTTACAGATCTTATTTGCAACAGTACTTATTCCAGGAGCAACCTATTGTCTCTTGATGGAATCCACAACAGCTTGTGTACCAAAATGAACTTTTGTGTGGATGGTTTGACACAAATAGATATACAAATCTTTTGGTAACAATGGTCTTCCTGTATCAGTAATCCATATCACATGTTCTTTCCTAGCTCCAAATTTATCCTTCCATTTCTGGATATCTGAGTCTACATAAGCTTTCTCTAGATCATCAGAATCAATAGACATTAAATTCATTACATAAATTGGAGCATTCTGGGCTGTATATTTTGCAGTGATATTAGCTCTGTGATTTCCTTTAAAGACTGAATCTCTACCCAAGTATGACTCCAACAATGAATTACTGCCAGCGGTTTTGGCTTCTGGATTGTTTCCAACAACTCAGTTATTATTGCTTCATGAGCTATTGGTTTTCCCGATACAGTTATAAAACCTCATTGTTTCCAGGTCCTCTAAATCTTTTTCCATGTGAAAGCAAATATCTTTTTAGAATCCTAGTGAATTGGTATCAAGAAAAACTCAGAATATAAATCTACCACAGTGAAATATCTAGCCTGACTTGAAATGTAAGAAATTACAGCAGCTGGGCTTGGGACAACTGTATGTGTCTTGATGACATAATCATTTACTGCTCTTAGATCCTGAAGAAATCAGTAAACAGGTCAGCCATTTTCATCTGGTTTTGTCTTCTTTATAGGCTCAGAAAAGCATGGTATAATTATCCCTTGTTGGATTAGGGACTCAATAATCAGACAAATACATCTATTGCCTCCTTATTCAAGGGATACTGAGGCTCAGAAGGAACTGATCTTTCCTTTGTCCTCACCCTGATCAGAATAGCTGATTTTAGCAATCCAACATCTGTGGATGATTTTGAACACAAATCCTTAGGTATATCCTCAGGTATTGGATAGATAGTACCTAAGTCATCCTCTGTACTGCTAGAATCTAAGAAAAGCAATGGAAAGGCCTTCAGAGATTCCTCTGGATGATGCAAAGAAATATCACCAGATTCAGTACATTGGATTGTAGCCCTTAATTTACACAATAGATCTCTTCCCAAAAGATTCATAGGACATTTTGAAACACACAAAAATGCATGTTCCACTGAAAATGGTCCTAGGGTTACCATTTTTATTTGCAATTTAGCTACTTTCTGAGTCACACCTTTAGCACCAATGACATCCATTGTTCCAATAGCTCTACAATTCTCAGGAAAGCTTTGCAAAATGATTTGCTGGCACCAGTAGCGACAAGAAGGCCATCAATCTGGTCTCCAATAGTCACAGATACATAGGGTTCAGTACTATTGGGAGATTGGAAAGTTTCCAACACAGGAGCTAAAACAGTAATATCAGAACAAAGCTCAGCTATTTCCTATCCATCTAAGTTAGCATTGTCTCAAATTACAGAATTTTCCCAGGATTTTAAACCATTGGTCCTTTTCACCTCTATTCTGGTATCATTGTTTTATTTACAATCAAATTATCCTTAATCAAAACACAATTTCTATTATTCTTCTTAATTTCACTCATACTAGAACTTCTAACACCATTCACAACACTATTTCTCTTTTTCTCACAATTATTTACAGCATTAATCAAATTATTATCAACACCATATGAACCATCATCAATCTTAATCAAATTATTACCAACACCAGTTAAATTACCACTACCAGTAGGTAAATTACCATTAACATTGGTTAAAGTACTAATTACACCATTACCAGTAGTCAATTCAGATAATTTCACATTAACACCATTCAAATTATCATTAATTCTCATAAAATTCTCATTCAAATTGATTAAGCTATCATTGATTCCATTTAAATTAACACAGATCAACTCATTACCATTAGTAATTAAATTCTTATCACCAATCAAATCAATATTAACACAAAGTGCACCATTTCCATTATTCACAATTACATTATCATCATCTTTAACACATACAATTTCATCAACATTCACTTTAGTCCCATTACCTTGATCAATCACTTCTGAACTTCAGGAACATCTTCATAATGAAGCTGTCCCTCTGTTCATGTTAGCATTATTAACATTCCGCTGTACAACATGACTAAACTTGGGTCTTATTCTTGTGTGTAAGTAATCCTGCATCATTGCCAAATTAGGAGCTTGTGCACCTTGACAGCATGCATTCTGGCATTAGAACACATTTTGTTGGCCATTTCCATGATTAAAACCATCATTCCAGTTATTTCCCCTGTATCCATAATAATTATTAAATCTATTAAATCCAGTGTTATTGTTGTATCTCTTCCCATATGATCTCTTTCTGTTCCTATAGTCCCTTGCAAAGTGTCCAATACGTCCACAAACATAACAAGACTGTTGCCTCTGATTCCTCGTGCTTGCATTGCCACTGGTCTTATAATTATTATTATTATTCCTCTTTTCTGCTGCCCTTAATGCTGCCACTGCCTTAATTTCATTTATCTCCTTTTCCATGGCTTGAGAATTTGCCTCCCTTAACTGCTTTCTAAGGCTTTCAATGATGGTATCCCTGTCATCACTTCCCCTTTCTTTCTCCTGTCCAAACATGTATGTGGCTTTTTGCTTTAACTAGTCTAGGCTCAACAGTTCCCAATCAGGGTAATAATCCGTAAAGAACTTCTTTACCTGGGGAACAGAATTCCTAAAAAAAATTCTTTTCACATGGTCCAGGGTATCTTCTAGTATGCTCATATGTAAATACATTTCAGCTTCCTCAATAATCCTGCCCAGAAATGTAGCTGGGTTTCTAATGCTGTCTGCCTAATTTTCTGAAACTTAGACCATGCATTTTGGCGCTTTGCATGTTTTTTCATAACTGTGATGAGTGACTTTCGTGCTTGCTTTAACATACGGTATATGGGGACTGAATTAAGGTCCAGTTCCTACCAAGCTAGTGGCCATGGTGTCATCCCCTCTGTGTTCCTTGTCTCTTCAACAAGTTTGGCCCTATCATGGTGTGACAAGATCTCCCCCAACACATACCAACAATCCTCAAGGTCTGGATCATGTTGTTTCACAAATGCCTTAAAGATCTTTACAAATTTCCAAAAATCATCATGAAAATTTGGGATCTTTCGCTTCAAATTTTCCACATCCTCAGTCCTAAGTCTAGTGTGTTGTTTTACATGGAATATGCCATCATCGCATACAATTGGAAGATCGTGAAGGGGTAAAAGAGCAATAGGGTTTTCACCCTTACTTTAAGTCTGCTGTTCCAACCCAGCCTTTGATGTTACACTTTTGCCAGAATACCCGTTTGAAAGTTCAGCCATGTTGCCAGTTTGGGAGTACCAAGGGGTTGACCAGAAAGAGTACCATTTTGTATACCCAAATCCAAATTATCTAGCTTTATCTGAAACAACCTTAACATCTTCTTAGTTTCAGAATCCCTAAAACACCAGGTCACAATAATCTTAACACAATACAAAATATGAAAAAATATCCACTTAACTTATATACAAAATAACCAGTAAGGATCAAAACTGGCATATGAGACAATAAATCTAGGATGTTTAAGGTTAAAATTGGTTGTACAATCTCAATGTCCATCATTCCTCTAAAATACCTGGGTATAATTCTGAACCACAGGTAAGGAAGAATCCAGACACCTTTCCATAGAACAAAAAAACATAATTGATCCAGTCTTCAAACAGCATAGTTCCCATCATCACCCAAGGTGACAAGCCATACACAAAATCAGTTGTATTATTAGCCACAATTCCTGACTAATAACAATTATGAACACAATTAATTAAATACAAGTACAATTAAACACAATAACAGAGAACAAAACAAAAAAATGAGAAAAATCCCTTTCTCCGGGCCACTCCAAGTTCAATAGCATTTTTCCTAAGCACAGAGATTTTATGAATGACCTAGGGTGGGGGCTGAGAAGGTCTGAGAGGCTCACCACTGGTTGAGAACTTTCAGTTCTCACCCAATGACTTAGCTCCTTCTCGTAATGCCCAAGCCCCTCTACCTTCCTGTTTGCTACTAACTGCCCAAGAGTATACTTCCTGTCTGTCTCTCTATCCACCCATCTGGTAGTGCCAACTGTGGAAATGATAATGGATAATAATGGAGACGCCAGTGATGTTATAATAAATCTAAATGATTGTGAGTACACACAGTGGG
>NW_025395982.1:0-2053 GCF_016433145.1 Gracilinanus agilis | reverse complement strand
CTTTGAGGAAGAGAATGACAGAGCTGGAAGGAGCTAGAAGGGACCTTAGGATTAAAAAATGTCATATCTGGAAAGGACCTTGAGGAAGAGAATGACAGAGCTGGAAGGAGCTAGAAGGAACTTTGAGATAAAAAAAATATTAGAGCTGGAAGGGACCTGAGGAAGAGAATGTCAGAGCTGGAAGGAGCTAGAAGGGACCTTGGGATAAAAATGTCAGAGCTGGAAGGGATCTTGGGGAAGAGAATGACAAAGATGGAAGGGACTTTGGGGAAGAGAATGACAGAGCTGGAAGGGACCTGGAGAAGAGAATGACAGAGCTGAAAGGAACTAGAAGGGACCTTGGGATAAAAAACTGTCAGAGCTGGAAGGGATCTTGGGGAAGAGAATGACAGAGCTGGAAGGAGCTAGAAGGAACCTTGGGATAAAAAAATGTCAGAGCTGGAAGGGATCTTGGAGAAGAGAATGACAGAGCTGGAAGGAGCTAGAAGGAACTTTGAGATAAAAAAAATACATATTAGAGCTGGAAGGGACCTCAGGAAGAGAATGTCAGGGCTGGAAGGAGCTAGAAGGAACCTTGGGATAAAAAAATGTCAGAGCTGGAAGGGATCTTGGGGAAGAGAATAACAGAGCTGGAAGGGACCTGGGGAAGAGAATAACAGAGCTGGAAGCAGCTAGAAGGAACCTTCAGATAGAAAAATGTCATAGCTAGAAGGGACCTTGGGGAAGAGAATGTCAGAGCTAGAAGGAGCTAGAAGGAATCTTGGGATAAAAAAATGTCAGAGCTGGAAGGGACCTTGGGGAAGAGAATGTCAGAGCTGGAAGGAACTAGAAGGGACCTTCAGATAAAAAAAATGTCAGAGCTGGAAGGGACCTTGGGGAAGAGAATATTAGATCAGGAAGGGACCTGGGGAAGAGAATGACAGAGCTGAAAGGAGGTAGAAGGGACCTTCAGATAAAAAAATGTCATAGCTAGAAGGGACCTTGGGGAAGAGAATG
The DNA here is from genome assembly GCF_016433145.1 of Gracilinanus agilis. Taxonomy (NCBI): domain Eukaryota; kingdom Metazoa; phylum Chordata; class Mammalia; order Didelphimorphia; family Didelphidae; genus Gracilinanus; species Gracilinanus agilis. The sequence continues at coordinate 1,057 of NW_025395982.1, read as the reverse complement.
TCATATCAGGAAGGGACTTTGAGGAAGAGAATGACAGAGCTGGAAGGAGCTAGAAGGAACCTTCAGATTAAAAAATGTCACAGCTGGAAGGGATCTTGGGGAAGAGAATATTAGATCAGGAAGGGACCTGGGAAAGAGAATGACAGAGCTGGAAGGAACTAGAAGGAACCTTGGGATAAAAAAAGTCAGAGCTGAAAGGGATCTTGGGGAAGAGAAATGTCATATCAGGAAGGGACCTTGAGGAAGAGAATTCAGAGCTGGAAGGGACCTTGGGGAAGAGAATTTCAGAGCTAGAAGGAACTAGAAGGGACCTTGGGATTAAAAAATGACAGAGCTGGAAGGGATCTTGGGGAAGAGAATATTAGATCAGGAACGGATCTTGGGGAAGAGAATGTCAGAGCTGGAAGGAGCTAGAAGGAACCTTGGGATAAAAAAATGTCACAGCTGGAAGGGATCTTGGGGAAGAGAATATTAGATCAGGAAGGGACCTGGGGAAGAGAATGACAGAGCTGGAAGGAGCTAGAAGGAACCTTGGGATAAAAAAATCTCAGAGCTGAAAGGGATCTTGGGGAAGAGAAATGTCATATCAGGAAGGGACCTTGAGGAAGAGAATTCAGAGCTGGAAGGAGCTAGAAGGGACCTTGGGATAAAAAAAATGACAGAGCTGGAAGGGATCTTGGGGAAGAGAATGTCATATCAGGAAGGGACTTTGAGGAAGAGAATTCAGAGCTGGAAGGGACCATGGGGAAGATAATTTCAGAGCTAGAAGGAACTAGAAGGGACCTTGGGATAAAAAAATGACAGAGCTGGATGGGATCTTGGGGAAGAGAATATTAGATCAGGAAGGGACCTGGAGAAGAGAATGACAGAGCTGAAAGGAACTAGAAGGGACCTTGGGATAAAAAACTGTTAGAGCTGGAAGGGATCTTGGGGAAGAGAATGACAGAGCTGGAAGGAACCTGGGGAAGAGAATGACAGAGCTGGAAGGAGCTAGAAGGAACCTTGGGATAAAAAAAATGTCAGAGCTGGAAGGGACCTTGGGGAAGAGAATATCATA
>NW_025395981.1:0-5155 GCF_016433145.1 Gracilinanus agilis | reverse complement strand
AGAGTGATAGCTTAGTCTCCTCATTGCCTATTTTAATACCTTTAATACCTTTTCTTCTCTAATTGCTACTGCTAGTGTTTCTAGTACAATGTTAAATAATAGAGGTGATAGTGGACATCCTTGCTTTACACCTGATCTTATTGTGAAGGCTTTTAATTTATCCCCATTGCATATGATGCTTGTTGATGGTTTTAGATATATACTGTTTATTATTTTTAGGAAAGGTCCTTCTATTCCTATACTTTCCAGTGTTTTCAATAGGAATGGATGCTGTATTTTGTCAAAGGCTTTTTCAGCATCTATTGAGATAATCATGTGATTTTTGTTTGTTGGGTTGTTGATATGATCAATTATGTGGATGGTTTTCCTAATGTTGAACCATCCTTGCATTCCTGGTATAAATCCTACCTGATCATGGTGGATGATCCTCTTGATCACTTGCTGGAGTCTCTTTGCTAGTATTCTATTTAAGATTTTTGCATCTATGTTCATTAGGGAGATTGGTCTGTAGTTTTCTTTCTCTGTTTTTGATCTACCTGGCTTTGGAATCAGTACTGTATTTGTGCCATAAAAGAAAATATTTATAGCCGTGCTTTTTGTGGTGGCAAAAAACTGGAAAACAAGGGTATGTCCTTCAATTGGGGAATGGCTGAACAAATTGTGGTATATGCTGGTGATGGAATACTATTGTGCTCAAAGGAATAATAAACTGAAGGGATTCCGTGTGAACTGGAAAGACCTCCAGGAATTGATGCAGAGAGAAAGGAGCAGAGCCAGAAGAACATTGTACACAGAGACTGATACACTGTGGTAAAATAGAATGTAATGGACTTCTGTACTAGCAGCAATGCAATGACCCAGGACAATTCTGAGGGACTTATGGAAAAGAACGCTACCCACATTCAGAGGAAGAACTGCAGGAGTGGAAACACAGAAGAAAAACAACTGCTTGAACACATGGGTTGAGGCGGACAGGATTGGGGATGTAGACTTGAAACTACCACACCAATGCAACTATCAACAATTTGGAAATAGGTCTTGATCAATGACACATGTTAAAACCAGTGGAAATGCGCATCAGCTATGGAGGGGGGAAGTGCAGGGTGAAGGGGAAAGTAAGAGCATGAATCATGTAGCCATGTTAACTTTTATAAAAAAATAAATATTATTAAATGTTAAAAAAAAAAAGAAGAAAAAGAAAAAAAGAAAAACAATTCAGGGGGAGAGGGAGGGGCCTTTATCAAGCAGTTATTTTTAATAAGTAGCAAGAGAAGCAGTAACTTCAGTCCAGAGTCTCAAGACTCTTTCTCAGCTGAATAGCATAGCTCTGGTTAAGCGTCTTCCCCTCCATTGGCTCCTTTTTGTTTCAGGACTAGAAGAGATCTCAGGAGCCAGCACACCAGTTGCTCTGATCAGTTTAGGCAGGTCTGCCCTATCTGATAGCTATTTAGTTCTTCTCCTGGGAAATGAGTTTGGGTTTTTGCTTTTTTCCTAATTGAGGAGTCTCTTTATAAACCTTAAAACTAGAGAAATATGATTTATTATGATATCAGTCTTCTAATCTTTCTTGAATGAATGGATCAATCAAAAAAGAATCCCCTCAATAGCATCTCTGATGAGTGGTCAACCGACTGAAGACTATTAGTTAGGAAAAACCCTTTCCATTCTGATATAGGCTATTCCACTTTGGTATGACTCATTGAAGAGCAGGCATTTACCAAGCATCTTCCACGTGCCAGGTATTGTGCTAGGTGGGTGGGGATATATAAACAGAGCAAGTATTCTAGCCTCACTCTCCCAGATTGAGGCCAGTATAATCTTCCTCTCAGAGTCCTAGGGGTACCCCCTGAGGGTTTGTGGTCTCTCTCTTCTCTAATGCTATCAGCTTGACCCTAATTCTGGATGTGTTTCCCCCCACTGTTAGTCACTGGTAACTAGTACTCCAGTTCCATTTAACAAATTAGCATCATTTAGCTTTTTCAAATAGCTAATTATTTTGAAGATATAGCAAGAATAGGAGTTCAAACATTTTCCTCTGCCACTTCAGGAACACACACTCCCCTATACAATAGATCTCCAGGGGAAGGAGGCTCAGATTTAAATTAATTTCTACATAGCATTGGTTGCACCAAGTTCATGTTGTGATTTTTTTTTTAGATTTAAATATTTTATTTTTTTAGAAAAATTTTCCATGGTTATATGATTCATGTTTTTACTTTCCCTTTCACCCCCCACTTACCCCCCACCATATCCAATGCGCATTTCCATTGGTTTTAACACGTGTGATCAGTCAAGACTTATTTACATATTATTGATAGTTGGTGTGGTCCTTTCGAGTCTACATCTCCAATCCTGTCCTCATAAACCCATGTGTTCAAGCGGTTGTTTTTCTTCTGTGTTTCCACTTGTAAAAGATGGGACACCAGGGATGTTAAAATGTGACCTAAATGGTTTGTGGGTACACACACTGGGTTGAAGGAGAGACAGGACCAACCAGGATAGGGAGACCAAGGTTCACTACTAAGCTGGTAACTGTCAAGAATGGCAGTTGGCCAACGGGCACCCAGCTCACCACTAGGCCAGAGTCTATGGAACCAGCAGGCAAGGTAAAGGTTTTAACAGTTTAATTAAGAGTAACTAAATAAAGATGAGATAGGGGATTCTGCACTTGAAAACCTAAAGGGCAAACCACTGGGGCAAGGGGAGGACTTGACTACTCTAATCCTAATTGTCCTAAGCCAGGCAGGGCCCAAAGGAGCAGTACTGGAGTCACTGGGAAGTCTGCTTCAAACCTGGTTCTGGCAAGGTTTGGCCAGCACAGCTGAAGGGCCTGAGGGTGGCTTTGGGGCTCATGGTTATCCAAGGATGATCATAGGATGTCAAGAGCCAAGGTGATCCAAGGTACCCAAGTAGAGAGAGTGTGCTTGAGATGCTGTCCACCAGATCCCAAACCCCTTCTCTACTTGGTGCAGCTCTGTAGGTCTTGTCCACTTGCTGGAAGCCTCCACCACTCAGGATCCCAGGGAATCTGGATGCAGGGTTTCCTTAACTCTGAGATCTCACAGGGCTAGCAACAGTTTGTGCCCACCACTAATGGAGTCTCTCCCAGAGCACAAGCCCTACTTCCTGCTCCTTCATTTCATCTTGGAATTCTCCAGCACTTCCTGCTAGGTTCATATAAACTATATGCAACTAATACTAAATAATCTTCTTCACAACACACTCCCACAGTTCTTCCTCTGAATGTGGGTAGCATTCTTTTCCATAAATCCCTCAGAACCATCCTGGGTCATTGCATTGCTGCTAGTACAGAAGTCCATTACATTCAGTTTTACCACAGTGTATCAGTCTCTGTGTACAATGTTCTCCTGGCTCTGCTCCTTTCACTCTGCATCAGTTCCTGGAGGTCTTTCTAATTCACATGGAATTTCTCCAGTTCATTATTCCTTTGAGTACAATCGTATTCCATTACAGCATATACCACAATTTGTTCAGCCATTCCCCAATTGAAGGGCATACCCTCATTTTCCAGTTTTTTGCCACCACAAAAAGCGCAGCTATAGGGGCAGCTGGGTAGCTCAGTGGATTGAGAGTCAGGCCTAGAGACAGGAGGTCCTAGGTTCAAATCCGGCCTCAGACACTTCCCGGCTGTGTGACCCTGGGCAACTCACTTGACCCCCATTGCCTACCCTTACCACTCTTCTAACTAGAAGCCAATACACAGAAGTTAAGGGTTTAAAATTTAAAAAAAAAATTTTTTTTAAAAAAAGCGCAGCTATAAATATTTTTGTACAAGTTTTTTTTTTTAATTTTTTTATCTATGATCTCTTTGGGGTACAAACCCAGCAATGCTATGGCTGGATCAAAAGGCAGGCAGTCTTTTAGAGCTCTTTGGGCATAGTTCCAAATTGCCATCCAGAATGGTTGGATCAGTTCACAACTCCACCAGCAAAGCATTAATGTCCCAATTTTGCCACATCCCCTCCAACATTCATTACTCTCCACTGCTATCATTTTAGCCAATATGCTAATTGTGAGGTTGTTTTGATGTGCATTTCTCTAATTATTAGAGATTTAGAACACTTTCTCATGTGCTTATTGACAGTTTTGATTTCTTTATCTGAAAATTGCCTATTCAAGTCCCTTGCCCATTTATCAATTGGGGAATGGCTTGATTTTTTTATACAATTGATTTAGCTCCTTGTATATTTTAGTAATTAGATCTCTGTCAGAGTTTTTTGTTATAAAGATTTTTTCCCAGTTTGTTGTTTCCCTTCTGATTTTGGTTGCATTGTTTTTGTTTGTACAAAACCTTTTTAATTTAATATAATCAAAATTATTTATTTTACATTTTGCAATTTTTTCCAACTCTTGCTTGGTTTTAAAATTTTCCCTTCCCCATAGATCTGACAAGTATACTATTCTGTGTTCGCTTAATTTATTTATATTTTCCTTCTTTTTATTCAAATCATTCACCCATTCTGAATTTATCTTGGTGTAGGGTGTGAGATGTTGATCTAAACCTAATCTCTCCCAAATTGTTTTCCAATTTTCCCAGAAGTTTTTGTCAAATAGTGGATTTTTGTCCCAAAAGTTGGGCCCTTTGGGTTTATCATGTCTTCATGATGTCTTGCTGATATCACTTACCCCAAGTCTATTCCACTGATCCTCCCTTCTGTCTCTTAGCCAGTACCATATTGTTTTGATGACCACTGCTTTATAGTATAATTTAATATCTGGTACTTCTAGGCCACCTTCCTTCACTTTTTTTTTCATTATTTCCTTTGATATTCTTTTTTTTAAAACCCTTACCTTCCGTCTTGGAGTCAATACTTTGTATTGGCTCCAAGGCAGAAGAGTGGTAAGGGTAGGCAATGGGGGTCAAGTGACTTGCCCAGGGTCACACAGCTGGGAAGTGTCTGAAGTCAGATTTGAACCTAGGACCTCCTGTCTCTAGGCCTGGCTCTCAATCCAGTGAGCTACCCAGCTGCCCCCTCCCTTGATATTCTTGATCTTTTGTTCTTCCAAATGAACTTTGTTATAGTTTTTTCTAATTCAGTAAAAAAGTTTTTTGGTAGTTTGATAAGTATGGCACTAAATAGGTAAAGCAATTTGGATAGAATGGTCATTTTTATTATGTTAGCTTGTCCTACCC
>NW_025395980.1:0-1071 GCF_016433145.1 Gracilinanus agilis | reverse complement strand
AGAGAACCAGGCATAAAGAAAGTATAATATATATCAGATGATTTACTATTTCAAAGAAGGGGAAAGGAACAGAAGGGAGAAAGAATTTGGATCACAAAATGTTCAATAATAATTGTTAAAATTGTTTGTACATGTAATTGAAAAAAAAATTTTAAATCCCTACCTTTCATTTTAGAATCAATACTATGTATTGGTTCCAAGGCAGAAGAGTGGCAAGAGCTAGGCAATTGGAGTTAAATGACTTGCCCAGGGTCACACAGTTAGGAAAGGTCTGAAGTCAGATTTTAACTCAGGACCTCCCATCTCTAGACCTGGCTCTCAATCTACTAAGCCATCTAGCTACCACCCAAAAAAATTTAAAAATAAGAAAGTTTAAAAAGGGCTGCCTCCTGGGCAGCTGGGTAGCTCAGTGGATTGAGAGCCAGGCCTAGAGACAGGAGGTCCTAGGTTCAAATCCGGCCTCAGACACTTCCCAGCTGTGTGACNGATGAAATTATGAGCTCAACAAACACAAAAGTTTACAATAAAAAAAACAACAAAATTAAAAAGATTGTATATCCAGGGGCATCTAGGTGGCTCATTGGATAGAGAACCAGGCATAAAGAAAGTATAATATATATCAGATGATTTACTATTTCAAAGAAGGGGAAAGGAACAGAAGGGAGAAAGAATTTGGATCACAAAATGTTCAATAATAATTGTTAAAATTGTTTGTACATGTAATTGAAAAAAAAATTTTAAATCCCTACCTTTCATTTTAGAATCAATACTATGTATTGGTTCCAAGGCAGAAGAGTGGCAAGAGCTAGGCAATTGGAGTTAAATGACTTGCCCAGGGTCACACAGTTAGGAAAGGTCTGAAGTCAGATTTTAACTCAGGACCTCCCATCTCTAGACCTGGCTCTCAATCTACTAAGCCATCTAGCTACCACCCAAAAAAATTTAAAAATAAGAAAGTTTAAAAAGGGCTGCCTCCTGGGCAGCTGGGTAGCTCAGTGGATTGAGAGCCAGGCCTAGAGACAGGAGGTCCTAGGTTCAAATCCGGCCTCAGACACTTCCCAGCTGTGTGAC
>NW_025395979.1:0-1720 GCF_016433145.1 Gracilinanus agilis | reverse complement strand
CCATCAATTTCCAATACCTTGGCACCACAAATATATATATATTTAAAAATAGGTCTTTTCCTCTTTTCTTGGATCTTTTTGGGATACAGACCTAGTAGTGGTATGACTAAGTCAAAGAGTATGCACAGTTTTTTGCCTCTTGGGCATAGTTCCAAATTGATTTCCAGAATGGCTAAATCAGTTCACAACTCCACCAACAGTGCATTAGTGTCCCAGTTTTCCCTCTATCATTTAATTTTTCTTTTCTCTCATATAAGCCAATCTGATAGATATGAGGTAGTACCTCAGTTGTTTTATTCAATAGTGATTTAGAGCATTTTTCATATGACTAGATAGCTTGATTCTTCATCTGAAAACTGCTTATTCATGTCCTTTGACCATTTGCCAAGTGGGAAATGACTTGTATTCTTAGAAACTTGACTCAGTTCTCTAGGTATTTGACAAATGAGGCTTTTATCAGAAACATTTATTATAAAAAAATTCCTCCAGCTTTCTGTGTTCCTTCTAATCTTCATTGCATTGGTTTTGTTTGTACAAAAACGTTTAAGTTTAATATGATCAAAATGACCCATTTTAGATCTCATGATGTTTTCTATCTCTTGTTTGGTCAAAAATTCTCTTTTTCTTTTCTACTAAAGTATAATAATATCAAAGCTGATTTGGAAAGAACTAGCTTAAATTAGAAAAACTTGGGTTCTAGGTATCCCTGTTTCTATGACCTTAAGGAAAGTCTCCTCAGCTATCTCCAGGTCCCAGTTACTTTTTGGTTGAAATGAGATGGTGAGAATTAATCAAGTCTTTCACAATGGCATTCTTTGGTCCTATTCTTGGATCCTCAGGATTCATGGGGAATTGAATGAAATGTTTCTTTGGTGAGAATAAGAGATCACTGTCTTTTCATGTACCCTTGACAATCACACCATGGACTGCCAAGAAGCAATGGATTTCAGGAAAACTATAACTCAATACGAAACAATCCAATCCAACTTGATCCAATTTAACCAATTTTGGGGCATCCCATGTGCCATGCACTATGTGTAGGCACTGAGAACACAAAGACAAAACTGGAGTTCCTGCCCTCAGAGCTGATATTCCACTAGGAAGATACAATAGCAAACATGTAGTCCTTTTTGGTTGCCAGAGTGTTTTACATAAATTATTTTCATTTGATCCTCACAATAACTCTGTGAGGCAGGTGCTACTATTACCCCCATTTTGCAGATGAGGAAAATGAGGCTGAAAGTGATAAATAAAGTTACTTGCCTAGGTTCTAATGATTAGTAAAAGTCTGAGGCAGAAATACAAACTAGGCTTTTCCTTATTCTTTTCCTCTACGCTACCTGTTTAGACAGTTAAGTAAAAATAGAACACGGGAAAAGATAGGGACTGGACCTTTAATTTCATGGCAGAAGAAGTTGTCCTTGGGGAAATTCTCGCCACCAAAACTAATATTTTCTCTGCACTTTCGATCTTAGATGGTTCCCTAGGTGGGTATGCAAAGTAATTTTCCAGGATAGATATAGAGAGCACTAATAATCTGGCAGGGCAAACAGGGAGAGAAATCAGGATTTTTTTGTGCGTATAAGCTGGTGGTACCCAAGCTTGTGCCTTGAAGGCAACCTAGGTGATACAGTGGATCAGATGCAAGAATCTGAGAGTCAGGATGACTTGAGCTGGGATCTCGCCTCAGATATTTGCTTACTGTGTGATCCTGAGGAAT
>NW_025395978.1:0-4254 GCF_016433145.1 Gracilinanus agilis | reverse complement strand
TGAAGGGGGTGAAGGGTAAAGCAAAAACATGACTTATGTAACCAGGGAAATTTTTTCTAAAAATAAAAAATTATTAAAAAAAAAAAAGAATTTCAGGCATGGGAACTAGCCAATATTAAGATATGGAGACAATAGATGTAACTTCAATCATAGAGTTCCTTTAGGGGAGTAGGTATAAGAAGACTTGGAAATCCAGAAGGCACACACGTTATGAAAATCTTCAAATGTAAAACAAAAGTGATTCAAATTTTCTACTAGAGGCGATAGAACCACTAGAGTTAATTGAGTAGGGAATATGGTCAAGAGTTCATTTTTACTTAAGTCACTAAAAATGCTTATGTGGGATGGGAGAGAGGGAGAAAGACAGATAAGAGACAGACCCTTGATGCTGGGAGATCAATAAGAAAGCTCTTCTAATAGTCCAGGCAAAATGGGAAAGAGGGCCCAGCAAGAGTGGTGGCTGAGCAAGTGGAGAATAGGGGTACACATGTGAGAGATTGGAGGCAGAAATGAAAAAGATTTGGCAACTGATTGAATATGTGGGGGGAGAGTGAGTTTAGGGTAATACATAACTTTGAATTTGGGTGCCTGGGAGGTTGGTGGTGCTCTTAATATAAATTGGGAAGTCTGAAAGAGGAATAGGCTTAGATCATGAGTTCTCTTTGGAACATATTAAACACATTAAGATGTTTATATGACACCCAGGTTGAAAAAATGCCCAATATACAGAAAGTGATATAGAATGGGAAACCAAGAGAGAAAAGGGCTGCATATATAGATCTGTTAATCATCTTTATAAAAATGATTTTTAAAAATGGGAACTAATGAGATCACCAACTGAGAATATAGAACAAGAATTTTTAACCTGGAATTTATAAAATTTTACATAATATTTTAATAACATAATAATTGATTTCATTTGCAGTCCTACATTTTATTTTGCATGTGTAAAAACATTATTCAGAGAAGAGATACTTAGATTTCACCAGGCTGTCCATAGAGTTTATAAACAGAAAAATGTTAAGAATTCTGGATAAAGAAAGAAGTTAAAAGAGGACCCCAAACAGAATTTTCAGATTGATACACATTTAATGAGTATGATATGGATAAAGAAACCACAAAGGAGACTAAGAGAGATCATCTAGCAGGTATGAAGAGAATCCAGAGAGAGCTGCTACAGAAAGATCAAGAAAGATGTGAATTAAGAAGAAAATAAGATTTCACAATTAAGAGACCATTGATCACTTTGGAGAAAGCAATTGAAGTGAATGATGATATTAGAAGCCAGATTTGCAGAGGGTTTAGAAAAGAATTTAGAAAAGCAGCAGTGGAAGCACCAATTGTAGTTAGATTTTTAAGATTGGCTAAGAGGGGAGGAAAGATAAGGGAAATAGCTAGTGGGGTTGGTAGGTTGTAGTGAGATTTTTTAAGGTTGAGGACAACTTGGTTGTGTTTGTAAGCAGCAGAGAAGGAACTAGCAGCCAAGGAGGGTTTTCAGGTGGGGAAAAGATCGAAACAGAGAAAAGGGATAACAGTGGTGACAGACAATCTGAGGAAGGCGGCAAGGTGGGATAGGATTAAGGATACTCAAAAAAGTTTGACCTTGGCAAGGAGAAGAGCTACTTCTTCATCAGAGACTGATAGATGATGATTTCCAGATGATGTCAAATGAGGATGGGGTAAAAAAGGTAGGCTAACAGCTTTAAATGGGGTAGAGTTGGAGGAATAGAGGGGATAGTGTAGTCAAGACCAGGAATTCAGCTTAAAGAATGGGAATAAGGAGTGCTGTGGGATGCTTGATTAAAGAAAAGGTTTAGAGTAGCCACTGTAGTAAGAGGGATAGAGAATCAGTTATCAAGAAGTAGAAAGATACTTTGTAAGGGCCCACTGGAGAGTAGATAATGTGAATTTTTAGTGTTCCCAGTCAACAGGGTTTATAACATCATTTCTATTCATCAGCTTGTGAGTAGGAGTGAAGGAGACAGATGGTGGGAATAATCTAAAGTTAGGATTTGATAAGTTATAACTATAACTGATGAAAATTTATGATTTGAAAAAGTTATGACCATAAGATAAGGAAACAGGATTCAAAAGTAGAGGATAAGGTAGATATGGGGGAAGGAGTTTTAATTTATTATTTATTTGTAAGTTAAAAAAAATTCTCTTCAGCCTTTCTCTCATTCATTGAGAAGGTATGTAATATGCTATTAATCATACATATGAAATTATATAAGATATATTTCCATATTAGCCATGTCACAAAAAAAAGCAAGAGGAAATGAAAACAATTATACTGCAATTTGTATTCTCAATTCATCTGTTCTCTTTCTCTGCAGATTGATAGCATTTTCATCAGAATTGTCTTGGATCATTGTATTGCTGAAAATAGCTAAGACATTGACAGTTAATCATAATACAGTATTGCTGTTACTATGTGTAATGTTCTCCTGGTTCTGGTCACATCACTTTGCATCAGTTCATGTACAATTCTTTCCAAATTTTTCTGAAGTCTTCCTGATCTTCATTTCTTATAGTACTATAAGTCCATCACAATCATATACCACAACTTGTTTAGCCATTCCCTAATCAGTGAGTGTCCCTTTAGTTTCTAATTATTTGCTACCACAAAAAAAGAATTGTTATAAATATTTTAATACTTTTTATAGAAAGAGATGCTCTTTGGGATATAGACCTAATAGTGATATTTCTGGATCAAAAACTATATACAGGTTTATAACCCTTTGGACATAATTCTAAATTGTTCTCCTTAATGGTTGGACCGGTTCACAACTTCACCAGCAGTGCATTTGTCTTTACTTTTTTACAGTCCCTCCAGCATTTATCATTTTTCTTTTCTGCCATGTTAGCCTATTTAATAGATGTGAGGTGGTACCTTAGGACTATTTTAATTTGCATTTCTCTATTCCAGTGTGACTTAAGGCATTTTTTCATGACTAGATAGCTTTGATTTCTTCTTCTGAAAAGTTCCTGTTCATATCCTTGGACCATTTAGCATTTGGGGAATGCTCTTTGATAAGGTAGACTTGAATTGGTTACTGTCAGGTTTGAGAAGGGGGAAAAAGATTAGCCAGATCAGTCAGTCATTGACTGGTAGAATACTGAGGGATGGATGGATTGGAGGTCACAGTGATAAGGAAATAGGCTTAAGGGTAATTCTGGATAATGAGAAATGAAATAATAAAAGATTATAGGCATTTTAAAGTCCTGGAGAATTTCCATTAAGAGAGGGACATGGAATATTCTAGAGTCCCATTATGCCAAAGAAAGGCACCTCAGCAGGGTTCTAAAAATGCACCAAAAGGAAGATTATAAAGACAAATTAGGTAATGACTGAATCTTTGATTTTGTTGGTGTAGGAAGCTTCTGGAGAAGAATTTCCTTAATGAATTCAGGATGATGCCTTGTCTTCGAGTATGATCTTAAAGGATTATCTGAAGTAGTTATGTAATAGCATTGAGAGCCTCTATGTCATACATAGTGACAGCTGTGTGTTACAGTAAATGGAGCACCTGACCTGGAGTCAGGAAGATATGAGTTCAAATGTGACTTTAGACTTCCTAGCTGTGTGTCTCTGGGCAAGTCACTTAGACCCTGTTTGCCTCAATTCCTTGTCTATAAAATGGAGACATAGTTGCCAAGAAAAGTCCATGGGATCAGGTAGAGTTGGATATGACTGAACAACAACAACAATAATAAATCATATATAAGGATCCTTATAGGATGAGAAAACCATGTATTACTATTATCAGTGTTCTGTTCTATTTTTATTTTTGTTAAAATTTTTCCAATTACATTTTAATCTGGTTTGGTTGCATTCTGGAGTCCTGCTGGCAAGTCTTTCTGTTTGACCCCTCTGTTTTGGAGCACCACAAGTTTAAATAACTTGCCCAGGGGGCAGCTGGGTAGCTCAGTGGATTGAGAGCCAGGCTTAGAGACCTAAGAGACCTAGAGCCTAGGAGGTCCTAGGTTGAAATCTAACCTCACACACTTCCTAGCTGTGTGACCCTGGGCAAGTCACTTAAACCTCATTGCCTAGCCTTTACCATTAATATATAAATGTCAATACATAATATATAAATACCAATACATAGTATGTAAATACCAATACATAGTATTGATTCTAAGTCAGAAGGTAAGGGTTTTAAAAAAAAAGGGAAAAAAATAATTTGCCCAGGTTGTAGAATCAACGTATGTCAGAAGTAAGACTAGAACCTTGGGCTTCCTGAGTCTAAG
>NW_025395977.1:0-5843 GCF_016433145.1 Gracilinanus agilis | reverse complement strand
CATTTCCTCTATCTCCTATATACCTTCCCTTACCTTCATTCCTCCTCCAATGACCTTATAAATACCTTATATCCCCTTTATCCTTCCTCACACCCAAATTGCGTCGATTTGATCCACTCAGATTATTTTATTTACTTATTTTTTATAACATTAATTGGCGAGCAAAGTTAGTGAACTACCTAAAATCTTCTGAAACAACCAAAATGAAGCTGGCTATGATAACATTCATCCTATCTAGCATCTCAATGATTCCTTGGTCCCTAATGCAGGGTATGGTGGATTTTTGGTTTATAAGGGCCCCTAATTTCATACAACAACTACTGAACATCTATGATTATTATAAATAATGTGCTCTGACCCTGGCTGAATGTATTTGCTTCATCCCAACGGCCATAGCCATAATCCTAACAATCTGACAATTCCTTATGGTCTCGAAAAATGTTTTCTCTCACTTGTCGCAATGGTTTAACTCAATTACTTCATGAAAGAAAGATACTGATTCTGGGGAACTAGTAGATAACATCAGACTACTATTCCAAGTATTAAAACAGATAAGGGAAGGAAATGAACTGGACAGACACACAATTCTCCAGCTAGAGATTGTGGAGTCCAAATACCTAGGGAATAATGCCTCTAACAAATCAAAGCCCAATAACAACCAAACATCCGTAAATTCCATAGCCTCTTTGTTACCAATTGTAGATAGAACCATCGTGCAGCCTGGGGAAGGGGTGGTACACGTGAAAACATATGAAACATTCACCCCAGGTGACATGGAGGTGCTGAAGAGACGTTTTCCAAAATTTTTTGAAAAACCTTTCAAAAGTATAAAAGAATTAAAGAGGGTGTTCACATTTTTTAATCCTAGTTTCGATGACATGGAATTTCTTTTAGGGGAATTTTACTCTTCTTCAGAAAAGGAAGAATTCCTCAACGAAACAAGAACGAACCCGAATTTAGAATCTTGGCCATTGGTCCACCGGGACTTAGATTTTACCCAACATGCAAATCTTAGGTGCCTGATCCAATGCAGAACTGATCTATTAGAAGCCATAATAATTTATGCAAAAAGACCAAATTCATGGTAAAATTTTGAGAAATTAAGACAGGGAGAAGAGGAACATCCTAGCAGTTTCCTCGATAAAGTAGTAGGGGCAGCTGAGACAGTCCTGGGATTACGTGATACACATGCCCAAGAAACCATAGATCATATCTGTAGGCAGTTTGTAAAGGGAACATCAATCCCAATACAAAATTACTTTAGACAAAATTGTCCACAAGGGGAATCACTGCCACTGGAGGATGTAAGACAACATGCTTCCTACATCCATGATTCAAAGCAAAAGGAAGCAAGGATAGCAAGACAAACTGACTCATACAAGAATGAAATCATAGCTGATTTGAGAAGGCAATTGAAACACACCAAAAGAGAAAAAGAATTGGAGGAAATAAAAAATTTTGCTCTCCAAACTAGTAGGAGCCAAAATCAATACAGGCAACCTACAATTAACACCTGAAGACCAAAATCATTTTCCCCACGGTGTTTTCTTTGTGGACGTCCAGGTCATATTTTAAAATTTTGTAGATTTAGACAACAAATTGATTTTTCCAAAAATGACAATTATAATCAAAGATACAGAGGTATGAGAAGGACCTATTACAACACAAAATATATGGCAATAGTGAGGATAACTACATAAGGGATCAGCTTTCTCATTCCATCACAAAAATATTGAATGAGAAGCATAAGGATCATACAGGCATTTGCAAAAGCTTGCAATCTTGTTCAAACTCATCATGGTACAAAAACAATAATGATACGAAGAGAAGTGAGGAAAGCAAACGTGGTGGTTCATGCTGTAGCCATGCATGCAAGAAATTTAGCCAATCCTCATCCCTAGAAGAAATGGAAAGGTACATACAGATGGAAACGAAGCCAAAGTCACTATGAATCGAGGTTCCTAATTCAAAAAGATCTAATCATTATAATTTGGGTGTGAGAGTGTGTAGCCTGAGTGGGAAAAATTGGGCCAAACAAAACAGGTGTCTAAAGCAAGCTACACAGAATATCAAGATATGTCTGTGGTAGGTAATCAACAATGGGAAGAAATAATGCAGATGTGCAGAGAAATATATGGTAATAGTGAGGATAACTACATAAAGGATCAGCTTTCTCATTCCATCACAAAAATATTGAATAAGAAGTATAAGGATCATACAGGCACTTGCAAAAGCTTGCAATCTTGTTCAAACTCATCAAAACCTCAAACTCCTCTCTTTATTCCAAGTCAAAAACAAAGGGGCAACTTGGATAAAGAACATTATGGTGAGGATTTACAATGTATCCAAAAAAGAATGCATTCAGTAACCTCGGGGGAGATAAATGCCAAAATTCTATCCCATTCACTTGCTACAGACACAATATCACAGAAAGAGGTTAGAGAGCAAAGAAATAAGTAAGTTGGCAAAAACTTAGATTTAAAAGCACAATCCACTGAGTTGCAGGATGATAGCAGCTGTTTAGGAAATTCTACAACCACCTTTCTCAACCCCTTAGCTGAAGAATTCCAACCAAAAGCATGGGGAAGGCAAAGGGAACAGTTGTTATCCCCAGTAACCAGTATGACTAATAACAACAATAATGAAGCTTGGTCAGTGATTGAAGACAAAAAACATCTGACTTCAGTCACATAAACTTCAGAGCAAGATAGGGAACATCAGTCAGCTTTTAAGTCAGTAGTCGTACCTAAAGTGTTGAAGGGAACACAATCTAACAACCAAACATTCCCGGATACAACCAAAGGGAAAACTTCTGATTTGAGGCTTGACAGTTCTTTAAATGTCAGAGTGGATGGTGAATCAGACCAAACCTCAACTTCTGCACCCCTTGGCAAAAGCCAACATGAAATTTGCACAACTGAAAAAGACTCACCAGCTCTCAATGAGAGAATGCTCTTTAAGCCTGCTTTCTGTATTTTTTATTCTAAACTGAACTTGCCTGATGGTGCTAAAGGAAGTTTTAGTTTAGATACAAATGACCATGTGCGACATTGGATTGATAAGTTCAATTTGTAAAAAAAAAAAAAAAGTAGATTATTCAGAATTGGTCCTTGGTTCCATGTCACTCATGTCAAGCCAGTAAAAGACATGTCCCAACAACAACCACAAGACCCAGTTATTATATAGCATGAAGACAAATTAGCACCAACCAATCAATCAAATAAATCCTTATAAAGTCCACAACCTATACATGAGACCATAGAACCAGAGCAGCAATTAGAACAACAATCAGAGCATGAATCAGAACCACAATTAGACCAAGAACCAGTGAACAATCAGATATTACACCAAATTTTACACCCAAATGATTATCCCAATCCTAATTACATTTTAAAAGAATCATCCACAAACCATTATGACAATGAAAAAGAATCAATGGCAGAAGACACAACATTTGATTTGCTATCAATCCAAGACCTAGACATTGACATTGACAAATAAATGAAAGCACAAAAGACTTTATCACAAATTCTTGTTACCTGTAATCATCTTTATTAAACCAAAAAAAAAAAAAGAGAAAGAAGTAAGATTAATCACATTTCATAGACATTTGAACTTTGTTCCTGACACAAGTCAACACAACAGAACATCAGTTCCAGTGCAAGATGACAAGTGTGGGTACATCAAACGACACAAGTCAACACAACAGAACATCAGTTCCAGTGCAAGTTGACAAGTGCGTGGGTAACATCAAACAACACAAGTGAGGCGTTGCTGACTTCACAGATCTTCACAAGGACAGCAAACCTAAGGACTACAAAAAACATCTGTGATCAAATACACAATCGGCATATGGGATAACAAACTACACTGTGAAGAGGAGCATTGGAGCAGCATTGGACACATGCATTTGAAAAACATAACTTACACCCAACAGAATTCTCACTGCATCCAACACTTTAGATTCCATCCACACAGTACATATACTTTGCAGAAGAATTCTAGTGGAGTAAGTATGTAACACTTCATTACATGGAAAAGTCACACTAGACAACACATAGAACATTTTCTGACTTCACATCTACGTGTGAAACATAAACTTACACTCAAGAGAGAAGTTCGTCTGCCTTAGCACAGAATTTTTCTCTAACTTTGGTTCAGACACCTTCTACTCAAATCACCTAACATTTCTTGTAAATAATGTATATATGTAAATGTTTGCCTACTAATCCTTAGCAATAAGTTTTACTAACACACAGGCACAGTTAGCTTGATAAGTTAGAACAGGGACAGAATTTTCTAAACTTTCTTTGTAAATACTGTACATAGCTTAAGTCTATAGTTTAACCAAAAGACTTACAAAGAATATCAGTCTTACTTATTCTTACTAACATTTCTAACATAGGCATAAGTGTACTAACATACCCATATACTAACTTTAGGAAGATGAATTAGAATTTAGAAATTTTAGATTGCAAAATTTTTCTTAATTGATATTTTTGTTACTAGTTCATGAAGTTAGATAAGTACATAGATAGAATTTATTACTTTGTTTTAGTTAGAAAATGTTAACTTTAAGACTGTTTGTGAATGTTTCCATTTAATCTGCTTTTCCTTTCTGTTTAAAATTTTTGCAAAACTGAAAACCCATTACTTTCCTATGCCTTTCCCATAACCCATCTTAGTTTTAACTTAGACTAGTCTTAGCATAGTTTAGGAGTAAGCAACCCTTTTTAATATTTTACAAAACTTAGATAGGGATAAGAGCATAGTTATAATTTAGCTTAGAATAAGAGTAGCAACCCCTTAGATCTTAGCAACCAGAAAATGTTGCAAGCTGCAAATTTTCCAAAAACATATGAGCAGATCTGTAATGCAAGGTGGCTAACAGAAACTTTTTGCTTCTCTAATTTCTAACGGTCACAAAAAGTCAGTTAAACATCTTAGAATCTTCAGAAAGTCAGTTAGAACTTAAAGCTATAAATAGAGGTGAAGTGCCAACTGACAAGGCTTTGACCTTCTGGCTTTTGCTGTGGCTGGAGGTTTTTGCTTTGGCTTAACCTGTTGGCTTTGGTCTAATTACTTTGGCCTTGGTCTGTGCTTATTTTGTCTTGGGGAAATTTGGACCTATCTCATTTCTCTGGACCTCTCCCTGATCTCCCATCTCCATCCCTCCCCTTCCCTGAATTTCCTTTGGGTCCTGGTGGAAGCGAGGGCTTGATGATTAGACATTGTGGGTTTAGTTTCTATAGGCTAGTAGAGTATCCTCAAATAAGTTACCCCTAGTTTTAATGATTTGATAAAGACTTTACTTAAAAGGCAGTCAAATTTTCCTGACTGGGAGAGCCGGACTCTCTCTGTCTAAACTTCTTCGCAAACCATCCCCCACCATCACCACTCTCCCTAGCAGCAATTAGAAAGCCCTGAACCCCTTTCCCTTCTGACTGACCCTGGTATTAATAAATCCCCTTGTTACCTATTCAAACCCTCTGGTGAATCATTGTGTCGAAAATTAAGACAAGGGCTCAAGGGGAAGGAATCATTTTTCTTTATTTCTTGAGAGAACTGGTGCATCCATCTTGGCAGGAAGTACCTACCTCAAGATTTCCTTCAGCCATCAGTTTGACTGGCAAGGAGGGGCCCTCTTGACTTCTCCCTCAAGAGACTGGAGAAACTAACAAGAGAAATCCTCCAGGCAAACCTAAACATTTCTTACTGGCCCTAATTTCCTCCCTGTATTTTCTGCCTCAAGCCTCTGGGAATAAATCTGTTTGAGCTGCCCTCTCCTACATACCCCATTTCCTCTATCTCCTATATACCTTCCCTTACCTTCATTCCTCCTC
>NW_025395976.1:0-3622 GCF_016433145.1 Gracilinanus agilis | reverse complement strand
ATATATATATATATACATATATATATATGTATATGTTTATGTTTATGTTTATGTTTATGTGTGGTATGTGTCTCTCCTACCACAGATATGCCTTGAATTCTCTTCAGCTGCCTGCCTCTCCAGCAGCCTTCTGGGTGAATAGCCCTGCCACCAGAGGCCAATGGCAAGGCCATTGAGGGAGAGGAGAAGAAATAGAAATCTCCTCCCCTGCCTCTGTAAAAGTCTCCTCCACAGGATGTTCATGGTTTGCCCTCTCTTGAGCTGGAAAGCTCCAGAATTGTCTCTTCAGGATCTCTTAGGAACGTGGCAATCTTTCGTTAGTCAATAGGCTTGCCTCTTCTAATTCATTCAAGGAAAGATGTCTTAAACTTTGTAAAGGGATCACTGGGTGTTAACACTTTCACTATTTGTAACTATAAGCTAAGATTTATGTCAAGTAAATTATGAAGATGGAGACAATCAAATTTTTCTTTCATATCTACCAGCTGAAAGAATCTAGTGAGGTATCCTAGCTACTGGAGTTAAGGACTCACTAGTCAACAAAAACGACTAGGAAAGCCAGAAAACAGTATGACAGGAATTGGGTATAGACCAATATCTCACACCTTATACCACAAATTCTAAGTGATTATATGATTTCCATGTAAGAAGTGGAAGCTAGGGGCAATTTTAGTTTTGAGATAAGGAATTCAAGCTATGCAAAAGTAGAACTTTCATTAGAATGGAAACTTACTTTAAATTTTCAAGCAAATACTGAACTTGCCCTATATGAGAGAATTCTCATTCAGGAATGGACTGTAGATGGCCTCTAAGGTCCTATCCACTCTTACATTATGGGATTCTTGTTCATTGTTGTTGTTCATTCTTTGTTTTTAAAGAGGACAAATGACATCATGAGGTAATGTCTTGATTTGTATGTGAATTAGATTTAAGTAAGGTAGAATTACAGTCTCACACTCTTCTAGTTATTTAAGTCCAGTGGCAAGACAAAAGTCAGGACAACTAGCAATGGCCCAGGATGCTGTGGATGGTTCTGGCATCTTCTATGTCTAACTAAGAGCTCCACAGCACTTGTTTCAGTGCCTTTATGGCAGCTGGAACACATTATTCTCATCCATCCATTCCACCTAGAAAAGTCTTCATATATTTGGGACAGACACTCCCCTAACTCACTGATGGGTTTGAGCACTTTCAGCTACGGCTTCTTGGAGCCAGAGGTGAGAAAAGTGGGACACCAAAGACAGATGAGCATTTCTGAAAAGGGCTTTTCAAGTCCTCTCTCCATCTAGAGATTCTAGCCCTCCCTGAATACCTCAGAACCCCCACTTCAGTATGTCTCTAGAGCAGTAGTGTCAACATGTAAGAAGAAATTTAATTAAGTAACTTGTAATCACTTATAAGGATTCCTCTATAATAGTCTGATAAGCTATAACTGTGAGATCTCACATATAACAGGAATTGGAATAGTATTAATAATATTCTGTAATTATGAAAGTGCTTATATATTTCCTGTTTTTTCTCCTTGCCATACACTCTAGAGAATGGCATGAGGAAACTGAGCCCCTAATCCTGCAGTGTAATAACTAGGTGGTCTGTAAAGGGAAAAGAGAATAGGGAGATGCCCTGGTCCTGATCCGTATTCCTGAAATTTGTTAACAATTTCAGCAAAATATTTTAAAAAAATTTTTGAAACATGTTCTGAATACATGCTCCTATTAATGACCTCTGTTGAGAAACTGTCCAAAACCTATAAAACCTATTGTCACCTGGACTGTACTTGTCTCATGGCACAGACTGGGTGCAGTATGCAGGTCTCTGACTTATGTATTTTGTGTTCACAAAATAAAGTCAGATCTTTGACTCAGGATATTCGCCTCATTCTTTTTATTTCTTTCAAAAGTCAAATAGGAATGAATCCCTGAAGCCACGTAATTAATGATTTAGAAAACTACAAATTAATATTG
Source organism: Gracilinanus agilis (assembly GCF_016433145.1). Classification (NCBI taxonomy): domain Eukaryota; kingdom Metazoa; phylum Chordata; class Mammalia; order Didelphimorphia; family Didelphidae; genus Gracilinanus; species Gracilinanus agilis. Next base: position 1,658 of record NW_025395976.1, on the reverse strand, counting down.
CCTCTGTTGTATTATATTTTTGTTTATTTTGTCAAATATTTCCCAATTGCATTTTATTCTGGTTCAACTGTATTTGAGAATTTTGCAGGGAAACTTTGACATTTCTTCTTTATTTGAGTAGATAATTATATAGTTATCAGAAAAAAAATCATTAAACTTCTGGAACTGTCTTTATTCCCATACCTGATTTTGTTTCTGTTTTATCCACTGATTAACCTGCAAAGCTTGAAAACTTTTCTGTTAATTTTCTGAAGTCGGTTCCATATTCTTATATACCCTCTCCCTCCATCAGACTATAAGTTCTTTAAGAACTCCAGAGAACCATGGGAATCCCACTATTTTTCCCCTACTAGCAAATACAGAGAAAGGCATATATAAGTTGGGTTTTACAGTCAGGAAGACTCTTCCTTTAAAACAAGCCCTTCTTGGGGGCAGCTGGGTAGCTCAGTGGATTGAGAGTCAGGCCTAGAGAAGGGAGGTCCTAGGTTCAAATCTGGCCTCAGACACTTCCCAGCTGTGTGACCCTGGGCAAGTCACTTGACCCCCTTTGCCCACCCTTACCACTCTTCCACCTAGGAGCCAATATACAGAAGTTAAGGGTTTAAAAAAAAATAAAACAAGCCCTTCTTTTAAAATATACTTGCTGTAGGACCATGAATCAGTAACTTAATCTCTTTCTAAGATTTTCTAGTCTTAGAGAACCTCAGTAGCTAGGCAGTTCAGTGGATAGCGTGCCAGGGTGTTAAGGTCAAGATGAATCATTTTCCTGAGTTCAAATCTAGCTTCAGACACTTCTTAGTTGTGTGATCCTTGACAAATCACTTAATCCTGTTTGCCTCATCTGTAAAATGAGCTGGAGGACAAGACTATAAATCCAGGAAATTAAGGTCAGAACCAAATACTGATCACCTATATTAATTTTAGGAGGGATGCAGGCTGGCCTTGACATAAAGGCCTAAACCAGAAACTGAAAGGAAAGATGATGGTAAATAGAATACACTGAAAATAATAAAGAAATATTATGGTCAAGCAATGCCCAAGAAGTTAGCATAAAAGAAAGTAGCTACATAATAACTTCAAGAAGAGTCTCAAAGAGAAATAATATTCGGACCAAAAGGACTACAAGAATTCCTGGATGAAATGAAGAGTTAAAAATGAAAGAATTTCTGGAGGAAAAAAAATTGGAAGGAGAATATATGGATTAGAACGAAAAGCAAAAGACCTCACTAAAGTAGATTTCATAAAAATTAGAATGAAGGAAATGGAATTCATTGATTCCAGGAGACAAGAAATGCCAGTAAAAAATCAACAGGTTTAAAAAAAAAACAGAAGAAAATGTATATATAATGTGTGGGTATATATAGTTTCCACAAATATACTTTCTTAAGGCATTAAATTTTATTTTCCCCCAATTACATGTAAAAAGTTTTCAACATTTTTCAAAGAATATTGTATCTTGAATTCTCTCTCTCCCTCCCTCCACCCCAACCTCCCACCCCTTTGAGATGGTAAGCAATCTTATATAGATTTTACATGTACAATCATGTAAAGCATTTTTCCATATTAATCCTTTTGTGGAAGGAAACTCAAATAAAAAAAATTAAGACAATGAAAAAAGTTTGCTTTGGTCTGAATTCAGACTCAGTTCTTTTTCTCTG
>NW_025395975.1:0-5829 GCF_016433145.1 Gracilinanus agilis | reverse complement strand
GATAGGGGGAGATAAGGAAGACTGTGCTGGGAAACCTTGGGGGCTGGAGGTAGCTTGTCCAGGCCAGAAATAGTTCAGTAGACTGCCAGACTGATTTTTAAATCCAACATTCCCTTCTTTTTCTTTTGATCCTGAGGAATCATCCTCAGGTGGTCCTTTAAAGATTTGGTGACAGCACACACCATATCAAGGGTGGGGGTTGTCAGGTAATTCTGATGCAGGACCATAAGCTAAATGGTGTTAATTCATTCCTTTACAAAAGCTGCTAGGCAGTTAAGAATAAGGGGAAGGGTACATAGTGGAAGCAAAGGGATTTTCCTGCCTATAGTTTGCCTGAAAAAAACTTTTTCACTATGGAGGTACAATGTTCTATGCTGTCTCTGGGGTACAATGTCCCACAATGTCCCATGCCGTCTCCCCTCCCCTCCTCCAAATGTCTAAGGGAAGAGGGTCGATGGTTTCCATCTTCTGTAGCTTCTTCAAGCTTAGAAGGGGCGTAGAATCTCTGAGAGGGGGAACAGGAGGAGGAGCTGTGGGCACAGGGTCTTCAGAGGCACCTCTGCAGCGAATGCCAGGGTCCTGAAGGCTTGGAGATCAGAGACTGTTTCCCCAGACTGACAGACAGGTCACAAGGGGGAGCATCCATCCCTAAGGCATAAGTATAGAACCTAGGACTAGGGCAAATACTAGAACACCAGATACAAAAAAAGAAAATTAGCACAATAGAAACTGATATTAAACATTAACATTTGGGTATCTTAGCCAACAGATTTTATCCCCAGAAATCATCCTCTGACAGGAATTAAACCTTTTAGGAAATTTGATCCCTAAGTTGTTTGCAGAGTTGGCATGTGATGTTTCTTGTTAAAGAAACCCTTTTGCAAAGCCCACATTAATATGGCATCTATAACTACTTGAATAACAATATTTTACAGATAAATTTCTTTATCCCAGATTCTGTAGGAAACCCAGAAAGCCCTGGGTTATTTCTAGGGTCAAGATCTGAACTTCAGCTGTGGTAAATTAAGGCTTCAAGCTACAAGTCATCTATCACTAAACTTCACCTACTCCTCAAGTGTGTTCCCTAACAATTTGACAATTTTCAGTTATTAACCTAATAGGTTGTTTGGGGAGATGGAAACATTAATTTACAATTTGCATTAAGTGCTGATTATGGGAACTTGCTCCAAAAAGGGAAGACAGATAGGAAAGCATTTCCTCATGTCCCAAGGGACACATAGTGAGGGGCTCCATGTGTAGGCCAAAGCTGTCACTGGCTCATGCCATCCTTGTGTCACTCAAGCATTAGTAGCCTAGATGGTCAGAAGAGGTCCAGTCCAAGTTGAGCCCTAGAATTGCCTCTCTAACCATCACAGAATATTCTCTGTCTTTTGCACTATATCACTATTGGATCCCAGAAGCCTTTTCCTTCCTTAAAAGACAAGTCTTTCCCATTACAGCTCAGAGAAATTCCGCTAAGCAGCATTCTGAAAACAATTTCCATACCCTCAAACAAGCCTTTCACATCCCTACCAGGCTGATCACTCAGTTATTCTTACATATTTTGGCAATAATTAACATCTCACACTTTAGTCACAAAACCTGAATTAAGGAACAGGAGTGCTGGACTGAGTAGCTCCACTGTAAATATAAATCAGGGCTGTATCATCTCCTGTACCTGGGCCATCTGAAAGACTAAGACAAGCCAGACAGGAATCTCTTCAGTGTAACTTTCAAGAGAAATTCCAGAACTATTTATGATTTTCCCAACACCATATACACTAACTTTAGAAATTATCCCTAGGTCAGGGATCCAATTAAAAGAGTAGAACATCTATCTATTCTCTTTCACCTCCCTATCTGTTCTCTTTCATCTCTCCTTCTCTCTCCTTCTTCCTCTCTCTTTTTCCCTCAAACCCTCTGCTTAAAAAGCAGAACACAACTTCCATTTACATCACGAATCTGCATACTCAGGACATCCAAGTCTCTCTTTCTTCTGTATTCAAACACAACACACCTTACCTCTTCACTTTCTCTGACTCTCTATTACCATCACAAAAACAAACATACCATTTGGTATCCCTTCAAATGCTAATCAATAACTCCCAAGAATTGAGACACTGTAACTTTAGCATAGTGCTCATTATAAGATTCAGTTCATAGTACAAATTGGTAAACTGAGGTAACCACTGAATATTGAACAAAACCCATGGTACAGTCAGGTTTACAATGAGCTTTTGCTTATATTCAAACAACACTTAAAGCACATGTTTTAGCAACAATTTACATAAAAATCATACTTAAAGGAATATCATAAAGCATGTAGTATTACAGGGTCTATCTTCAATTACAAGATTTGAAACCTTTTAAGCACTATAAACCTTAAAGAAAGCCTTTTGACCAGCAGGCTGCTTATCTATTTTCAAAACCAGGAAGTGAAATGTAATAATGAAGTTAGTTAATTTTAATACACTGAGTTGGAAAACCATTTATGATAACTTTTAAACCCAAAAAAATATTTTTAATCAATTTAAACAGATACACCTCTGGCCACACCCTGATAGCCAAAGCCCAGAGGATCTCAGACAGACCCCCCACTCACTAAATGCCTGAGTGCAAGGAGTCATGTCCAAGCTCTTTGAAAAGGATACTTCTAAGCTAAACTTGGAGTCCTCTCATCCTCAGGGCCTCCTTCCCGAACCCAGGGGTTCACCATTTGCACCCCTATAACAACTGTACTGCTAAAAAAGAACCTGTTTTACAAGATATCCATGACTTTTCTATCAACTTTTACTTGCTTGAACATCTCTTTAAAACTCTGAAGTATACAATTAAAATATACTCATCTTTAAACTCTTTAAGATCTTATTTATGTACTGTGTTGCTATATCAGTTCCTAAGTATCAAAGTGGAACAATTAAAAGTATTTCTTTCTTTTCCTTCCTGTTTGCAAGGAAGGGTTTATGAGCAATTTACCCTAAGGCTGCCTGGCTTGATTTAGGTTTTTATGACTTAACAACCTTGTCTCTTATCTCTCTTTACCAAGTGAGATCACCTACAATTTAAAATTTAACATGTACCAAAATCTTCATAATAAATTATTTTCAACAAACTTTAGTTTGAACTCCACAACTTCCAAATAACTTTAAGTCCTTTAGCAATCTTTCAGTATGTAAACAACTGAATTTCAAAGCCATTTACTTTTATTCCTTTCAGACCTCTGTTTAAACAGAATAGAACCTCTAATTCAGTTTCCTTTTACCTCAAAGCATTGTTTACATAACTGATTAAATTCCATCAATATTATTCTGATTTACCATTTGTTCTAGAATTCACACCTATTATTTCTTTATCAATTACTCTTATTTCCTCTGGCTTCTCTTCCTTTACCATTATTGCAAAAAAAAGAGGAAAGGTACTATATTTAATTGCATGTGATCCTATTAGCTTCCTGGGCTGGTCAAATTTTCTCTTGTTAATTTCATACAGTTCATATATTCTTAACCTATTGAAAAACTTAATTCTCTTCATAGTCCAAATGCATACATATTTTGTATTCATTCATCATTACTTTCTAGCAATTTGACTCTAAATGCATGTTAATCTCTAGATCACAAATTCCTTCTTATACATTGCACACATTTTTACCAAATTTTCAGTACCTGTATTATTAAAACCCATGCACAGATTAACCACTTTAAAAACTTCTTGTGTATCATATGATCACATGTTGCTAGTTCTGACAGCACATACATTAAAAGAACATCTCATTTTAAAATCCCAAGTTTAAATTCTAGAATAAGTTCTCAATAATCTGAATGACTTTTACATCTACAAAGTAGCCAATACAATTTTTGACCTTATAGAATAAACATTGCCTCTCTGTGTCAGACTAGCTATTAACCACATTTAGATGATACTCAATTCACTGAAACCAAGGCTTAACAAACTTCTAACCATGAGTTTTTGTGCTCAATAAAATCTGGTAATATTTCACATTTGACTGACAGTTACCACAATAAATAAAATTACATTGTACCATATCAACATCATTAGCAATCCTCAACCCTTAAAATCAGATCTTAAGTGAAAATGCTTCCAATTGTGGAGTAAAATCTCCCTTTTCTGCTCTGAATTTTTCTCTTTCACTCCTTTGGGGGCCCATCCAAAGGAAGAAAGAGGAAAAATCATTGAACAGATATTTTCTTTTGTCCTCTGCTGAGGATTTTTGACTGTGGGAATTTCAATCTTTCAACTCCCCCTCTTTTTTTTTTTTGTCCAATTTAAGAATACATAGAGACAAGACTGTGACAAAGACAACAATAAACAAAAACATACAACCTTATGATAAGCATGCTTTAAAAGGAAAAAATCAGTTCTTTAGGATCCATGTTTAAAAAGAAAATACTTGCTGTGAGAAAGCTCATTAAAACAGTTGCAGCACACTGGCCCTTCAACTGAGGGTACTCAGGTACAGCCATCAGCCATCTGATTGGCTGAGCTGACTTCCTTGTCCCCTAACTCTCCCTGTGCTTTACACTCTGATTGACCAAACTTGTCTCTCTTTTTGGCTGTGATTTCTAACAAATGCTTCTTGTAGCACCTAAACAAACTGCTATCTGCTAACAGTGGGCATTGGAAGTGAGCTGTTCATTAAGCTGGCTGTGTTTCTTAAGGAAAGAACTTTGAACTTTCAAATCCCCTCCTGTTCAGATGTTAAATCTGCCTCCAGGTCTGAGAGGTTTATTTAGAATCCTCTCCCTATTCAAATATTGTCTGCTACCGGAGTAGCACAGTTCCTCCAGTCTGAACTGTTAAGTCTGCAGCCCCAGCAGCAGTTTCTCCAGTCTGGGAGGTGAGAAATGTAGATGTGGGAAGGGGAATTGCCGAATGTTTGCAGTTTTCCCCTCTGAACTCGCCTTGAAGCTGGGGAAACCAGCAAGCACCAGGTTGACTCTCCCTGGCTCATGATAAGGACAGAAATAACACCAAAGACACAGACCCAGCCAGGACACACAAAAGACGAACTAAGGACAGTTTAAACCTGACAGATTCCTGACTGGCCAAGACAACACAAGACAAAGGTGCGCACACTCACACTCACTTGCCTGGGGGAGCCCAGACAGATCCCAAACAATTAATATGGGGATCCTGCCTCAGTCCTCTCTCTCCTCCCCACCTCCAGTGCGCCCACTGGCTTTCCTCAGGGGACTCGAACCCCTGACTTGGGGCCTCAATCCCCAAGAAAATCCGGCTGGACTCGAACCAACCGGACGGACTCCAAAGGCAGGACTCGAACCTTTTGCTTTGGGGTCCTGTGAGGCCTCAAACCTCACCAGTTCCCATAGTAATTCCAAGGGAATAGAGAGATCAATTGGTCTACGTGGCCTGCCAATCACACACAGCACTTGCTCCCAGGGTTTCCGACCTTTGTCCGCATGGATCAAAAGGAACTGCATACTGCCCCAGTCCTCTCTCAGAAACAGGTAGAAGGGGTGCCCCTGGCTGGTGAGCTTGGCTTAGGTTCCTCCGTATCAATCCCAGAGCAGCGGGGCAAGCCGAAACACTTAGCTGTATGCTTACCAGGGCATCACCTTCCCCATCAGTTCAATCACACATCCACACACATGCAGAAGGGGGCCTGTGGCAGGCTCCCTCCTCATACAATGCAAGCACACAATCACACAACCACATGCACAGGCCACCCAACCCCAGATCTCCTCACCCTCTTGGCTCTTCTGGCAGCGGGTCCTTTCCTGGCCATGAGAGATGAGCCCCCATATGTTGTACCCAAATTTTAATATCTAACCCAGGTTCATGGCCAAAGGA
>NW_025395974.1:0-8049 GCF_016433145.1 Gracilinanus agilis | reverse complement strand
AGTTCTCCAGGGGGGTCCCCTGGAATTCTGGGTGAGGCTGTCCCTGTGTCTTTGCAGGGATTCCATGCTTTCCATCTCCACACAACAGTAATTTCCCCCTCTTCTAGTAAGAATTCCCACTGGAAATTCTGCAGGCTTAAGATATTGTAGCCTAGATTACCCTGTCTACACTAAACCTAAATCACTTCTTAAATGTCCTATTCCAAACCCCTTAATAGTCTTGCTATGCTATTGCTTTCTATACTATCTACCCCTATCTAAGGAGGGAAAAAGGAAAGTATAAACAAGGGAAAAAACAGGTTTTGGAATAAAATACAAGCATCATAACACATGTAACAAATTATCACAAACAAAAAATCCAAAACTGCAACAATTATAAGTTGCAAGCACTATCCCTAAAGCATGCAATGCAAACATCTTTGAAACACATCCAAAGCAAAAATGTAAGAACCTACAGATCTTCTAAAACTTGCTCCTAACTCATAACAAAAGAAATATGGTAAAACTCTATATGCAAAATGTCATAGAACTAAGTTTCCATGTTAGCACCTTACTTAAGCTAACTTAGTGGTATTAATAATCCTAAGTTCCAAATTGTTAGTATATTAATTTCATTTGGTAGTCATTAATATATGTACACTATCTACACTACCTATTCTTATAGACTATAGTGACTTTCCCTGACTAACTCTGTATTTCAAAGATCCCTAAAGCTATCTTTCCCTAAGATGTTAGTAATTCTATTCTATGGATTAGTAATTATAATACAGGCTATCCACAATGCCTATTTACAGATGGAAGTTCCCTTGATGTCTACCAAATCAAAAAACAAACAATGGATCTTTTGATATGTTAGAGATCCTAGGATACCCTTCCCTTATATATAATACATATGTACATATAATACATATATACAGAAGAGACTCATTTATCTACCTGAGGTCTATATCAAAAAGTGAACAATCAATTTGTGTTGTGTCCAATGAACTAAAGAGTACTGATGTATGCACATACTTACCCTTACTGCAAGGATCTCTTGCCCCCCTGGAGAATCATAATTCCCCTTGTGTAGCCATATGTGGTGTGGCATGCAACTACCGTGTGATATTCCATGTGCAATGTAAATAACATGATATTGCTGCTCCACGTATTTCTTCCTTCCAGTCCTCTTCCTGCACAGTACTTAATAAAGATTACAACACTTTCGTGATTGTCCATTCCTTGTTGCCGCCTCTGCTGTGAATTTCTGCAGCTTCTAGCTTTTGTGTTCTTCATTTCTTCCTCTGTACTGCATGCATACTTGTCTGCCATCTATCATCTTGTCTGATGGTTGACTTGCTACCTTCTTAATCAGGAACATTAGTTGTTGTGACGTAATTGTGTTAACTTTGTGTTGTTTTGTGTTGCAAAAAATTTTGCAGTTTTTTTTTTCTTGGTGTTTTTCCTTTTTAGAATTTCAAGCAGTTCATTCACTTTCATCATAACTGTCTGTTTGCTGTGGATCTGGCAGTGCATTCATTTCATTTTGCTCTAAGGCAGGAGGTTTTGCATGATGTTCTTTAACAGGCTTCACATACGTGATGTGGAACCACGGTTTCCTATTCTCAATTTTCACACAAGTTGGGCTAGTCAATAGCACCTGGAAAGGCCCGACCCATTTAGGGTCTAGAACAGATTTTCTTGTAAAGTTCCTTATATAGACCATGTCTCTAAGCTAAAGTCTAAAGGAACTCTCTGGGTTAACAATCCAAGTTTGTGCAATTCATCCAGTCTCTTTTTTAAAGCTTTCATATATCTATATAGCTGACACTCAGCTCCAATGTGTGATAAGAGAGCTGACTTCTGGGATGAACTATTCCATGGAACGTGCCCATACAGGAGTTCATACGGTGACAATCGTGTGTCACTACAGGGTTGACTTCTTAAATAAAAAAGAACAATGGGGAGTGCTTGTACCCATTTCAGATGGCTTTCAGAACACACTTTCCCAATGAGAGTTTTAATTCTCTTATTACAGATTTCAATTTGCCCTGAGGAAGAGGGGTGATAGATTGAATGTAAACTTCTCTTTAACCCCAAGGTCTTATAATCTCATGCAAGATGTTCTGGGAAAAGTGTGATCCATGGTCGGAATCTATTCTAGCTGGTACAGAGAATCTCGGAACTATCTCTCTCAGAAGTGTCTTCACCACAAAGGTTGCATCGTTTTTCTTTGCAGGGAACACTTCTGGCCATCGAGTCAACCTGTCTATGATGGCTAGGGTACATTTGTATCCTTGACAATTGGGCATTGATATATAATCAATCTGCAAGCACTCAAACGGGGTATATGCCCATTGTCTGCCTCCTAGTCCATTCATTCTGGTCACGCCCTGATTATATTGCAAGCAAACCTTGCATTTCTGGCATGTTCTAATTTCACAAGTGGATATACCAGGAGCCGTCCAGTGTCTTCAAATACCATCCACCAAGGATTGGGTCCCATAATGGCCTTTGGTATGCAATGCATTACATAGGGTATTATATATAGAGATCTTGGAAGAATGGGTTTGTCCTCACTAGAAAACCATACACCTCTCACTAATTTGGCCCCTAGATTTTCTACCCAGTGCTTCACTTCCCTCGTGGAGTATGCCTGTTTTAGATCTGCTTCTTCCACCAAGGAGAAATTCAGCACGTGGATAGGGCCGAATTGGGCACCAAATTTGGCTGTTATATCTGCCCTCCTGTTTCCTAATGAGAGTTCATCCACACCCTTTTGATGTGATCGGCAATGCATTACTGCCACTTCCTTAGGTAACTGGAGAGCTTTCAGGAGTTGGTTTATAAGGCTCCCATAGGCTATCTCCTTCCCACCAGCTGTTATATATCCCCTATATTTCCAAATTTGGCCTGTACAATGTACTACATTAAATGCATATTTACTATCAGTCCAAACGTTCAACCTTTGACCCTGGCCAATTTCTAAAGCTCTGGTGAGACTCAGGATTTCAGCCCCTTGAGCATTCATGGACTTAGGTAGAGCTGCATACCATAAAGTCTCATGTTGAGTTACTACAGCTGCACCTGTATACCATTCTCCATCTACCACAAATGCAGAACCATCGGTAAACAAAGTGAGATCGGGAGAGACCAAAGGAATATTGGTCAGGTCATCTCTCGTTTTCTGAACTATGTCCAAGGTATCTGCACAGCTATGGATGGGTTCTCCTTCTAATGGTAAGTCTGGCATTAGTGTAGCTGGGTTGATTTCCTTACAACGATGGAAAGTTAGGTTCTCATTGCCTAGCAACACAATTTGATAATGGGATAAGCGCTGGGATGTAAATGCTTGCAGGTTGCTGTTTTTCAAGATGGTATCTATTTGATGAGGAGAGTACAGCATAATCCTTCATCCAAAAACCAAATCAGAAGATTTCTTAACCATTAGGGCTGCAGCTGCAATTTTTCTCATACAAGGTGGCATCCCCCTAGCCACAACATCTAGTTGGGAGCTATAATAGGCTGTTGGTCTGAACTGATCCCCAAGAGTTGCATCAACACTGCACTGGCTATGCCCTTGTCCTCATGCACAAACAGGTGAAATGGTTTTGCATGGTCAGGGATTTCAAGTGCAGGACTGGACAACACTACCGTTTTCAGTTTTTCTACAGCATGCTTGTGCTCCCATGTCAGTTTTAAAGGTTCTGAGACAGTGTTCCTAGTCAAGTCTGTTAGAGGTTTTGAGATCAGACTATAACCAGGTATCCACTGCCTACAGTAACCCGTGATACCTAATATTGCACAGAGCTGCTTCTTAGTCTTAGGCATGCACAGCTTCTGTATATGTGCAACTCTCTTTTGGGAAATCCATCTTATACCCTTTTCCAACACGAAGCCGAGGTACTCTACGCATGGTAACACCCACTGAATCTTATTTTTGGAAATTTTGTGTCCCTTTTGCATAGCTCTTGCAACAAATATTTGCTGTCCCTTTGACAGACTCAAGCACTTGGTGACATTAGCAAAAGGTCATCCACGTAATGTACTAGCTTGCTCTCAGTGAATATGATGGACTCAAGATCTCTTTGTACGATTTGACAAAAGATATTCCCACTTTCTGCAAAACCTTGTGGAATTCGGGTCCAGTAGAACTGTTTTCCCTCCCAGGAAAATGCAAAAATCTTCCAGATTTTTGGACTCATGCAAGGGTACAGTAAAATATGCACAGCACAGGTCCACGACCATTAACCAGGCCTCGTTACTTGGAATCTCGGCGATGATATTTGCCAGGCTAGGTACCACTGCATGTCCCTTCTTAACAAAATTATTCACTGCTCTCAGATCCTGCACAAAACGCCATTGTGTCTTGCCGTTTGGATCTTTCTTTGGCTTCTTAATGGGTAAAATTGGTGTGTTGTACTCGGATATAGTGTAGACCAAAATGCCTTGTTCCAGGAGACTTTGGATAATGGGCCTGATACCCTCTGTGGCCTCTTTGCTCAACTTATACTGAGGGATTCTAGGTGGAGTACCCTCTTTCACCTTGATCTTAACTGGGATGGCAGATTTTAAAATTCCCACATTGGTTGAATTCTTAGCCCAAACTGCCTCTGGGATATCTTCCCGTATTTCAAAGATACTCCCTATGTGTTGTTCCTCCTCATTACCCTCCACTTGTCCTAGGAATAGCAAGGGATGGTGCTTGAGTGACTATTTGGGTAAGTGTAGGAATATCTGTCCTGACCTATCACACTGGATAGTGGCACCTAACTTACAAAGAACATCCCTCCCCAGGAGATTGGATGGAGAACTGGGTATCAACAAAAAAGAATGATCTAAAGTCATTGGGCCTATTTTCACCATCTTAGATCTTAGCTTGGGCACCAACTCCATTTGCCCAGTGGCTCCTTTTACTCTCACAGACCCCATTAGTGCACAATTTTCTGGTGCTGATGTCAACACAGACCGGGTTGCTCCAGTATCAATAAAAGCAGGATAGATTTGATCTCCTATTGTCACCATAACCAAAGGTTCCCTGCCTTTAGCTGTCTGATCAACAGGTACCAGAGGTGTTTCTATCTCTGTCCCCCCAAATCCCATTGATCTTGTTCTAGGACTTCTGTCTGTGCTGGCTCAGGATTTTGTGAGTGTAATGATGGTAAGTCTCCTTCAAAAGTGGCTTGTTGGACTGCCAATGCCTGAATTGTCATCCCTGGACTGTTCATGGGCCTATCAGTGTCAAAGTGTATCTCAGTTTTTCCAGACCATGAGTAAGGTAGAGTGTCCTTCTCCTCACTGAACATGATTTGCTTGACTTGCGCAAAGTTAGATTCAGGAGAGGTATTCCTCTGCATTAAAGGAAATTCTACAGAATTGGGAATGTGTTTTTGGTTCATGACTACATCCCAATCCTGTGAGTCTATGCTGTCTTCTTCTATTTGCTCCCTAGACTTCATGTCAGTAACAGGAAACTGAACTCTAGATGTATTTTGCATAGGAAACAAAGTCAGTGTTGTAGATTTTTCCTTTGTCCCTGTTGATGTCATTTAGTTCTTCTCTTGGCTACTGACATTTATGGAATTGAATTCCTTTAAATGCATTAACTCAGAATCTACTCCAAAGGCAGCTCTCTTTGGAGTATCACAGGCTTGAAAGTGTGCTACATCTTCATGCACTTGACCCTGAAGTAGGATTGGTACAAATTCCCTAGCTCCAGGATCTAGCTTTAAAATTCCTCTAGTAATGTAGCTACTAGAGTTTTCACTTTCCCTTCCAGCTTCCCTAGTTGGTGATAGAGAAGAGGTTGTGCCTGTATCTGAGAATTCAGCACTTTTCTTCTCAATGGTCTGCAGGAGCCCATCTCCCTTGTTGACACTGTCCATTTCCAAGAGACCCCCATTAGAACACTCGTCTATAATCATTGCCCTTGCAAGCTGTTTGGCCTTGCTGTACATGTAAATGATCCACAGTCTTACTACAGAACGGTTCTGTCCCCCCATAGTGAGAATCAAGGAATGCTACCTTCTTCAAGCTTTTATCAAGAACTTGTGCAGATGTGCCTGGTTTTCTGTCAGTGTACCCCATATCACTGTTTCCTTTCCCATAAATTCTCTCCTTAATTTCTATTATATCATTCTCCATTTGGGACTCCTCCTCAGTCATCTCTTTGTAACTTTGTGTTACCTCCTCCAACCCATAATTCATAATATCTTCTGCACCCATTTTGTTCTTCTCACATTCCTTTGCTACATCATTATCACTGCCTTTCTTTTTTCTTGCAACAACTGCTTTCTCTAAGGCTGCTTCCTCAGTTCATAAGGTACGAGGTCTAGCACTTTGTGACAGGTATTCTTCCATTTTTGACAAGCTTAGGGACCTACTAAACTTGGCACAGTCATGATCACAACATCTGGCCTTCACCTTATCACTGTATCTACTATTGTTATCCCTGTTGTTATTATTATTGGTGTTATGATTGTATCTGGAATTATAGTACGTATTACTCCTGCTGTTATTGTTATTATTCCTGTTTCCAAAGTTAAACTGGGACTTATATATACAATCCCGTAGCACGTGTCCAATTTTTGAACATAGGAAACATCTCTAATTTTTTTGTTAGCACTGCCACTAGATGATTGTCTAGGCCTGCTTTGGCTCCTCTGATTGGTGGATATCAGAGCCATATTTTTGATTTCTTCCACCTCCCTGGCTTTCTGAGCTTCCCTCAATTGCTTTTTTAGCTCAGCAATCTCTCGATCTTTTTCAGAGGTTCTAGATGGTTTAGATTCACTATCCTTTGAGTCATGGACATAAGCTGCTGTCTTTCTCAATTACTCAATGGGCATGGTCTCCCATTGTAGGCAATGTAGTCTAAAATATGTCTGGATGTAGTTCTGACTCCCTTTCACAAATTGCCTCCTGACATGCTGAATATTGTCTTCAGCAGTCATGTCCCTAAACCCTAGGATAGTCTCTCCAGCTTCCAGCAGTCCGTCTAGGTATATGCTCGGATGTTCCTCCTCCCCCTGCTTCAACTTTTCAAATCAGCCCCATGCATTTGATCTTTTGGCATGAAGTCTCATGGCTTCTGCCAAGTCCTCCCTGCATCTCCTAAGACATGTCATGTTTGCATGATATGACAGCTCTAGATCTTGATGTTGCTCTGGCCACAATGCTAAATTGGGTTTGGTCCTTGTTTTTGCAATAAATTTAGCTTTCTCACTCAAGGTAAATAGTTCTGACAACAGGAGTTCCACATCTTCAAAATTCGGATTATACAGCCTGACTGCCCATTTGAATTCTTTTATTGCCTTATGTGGATTTACGAAGAACTGGGGAAACCTCCTCTTTAAAATCTCTAGATCCCCTCCAGTAAATGGTTTGTAGCCCTTGACGTGTATGACCTCAGCATCCGGTGGTACTATTGTCCTGTCTGTAATGGGAAGTATTGTTATAGGAGCTGCCTCTGCCCCTGCAACTTCTTGCTTTTCTTGGTTGTCATGTTTAATCTCTTGTTGTATTTCACCCCCCTTCTTTGTTGTGACCCTGTTTTCTATTATTTCCAGCTGCATAATTGTCCTGGCATCTAGTTCTTTCCCCTCTCTAATTTGTTTGTTAATCTCTATTAGTGTCTTCATATATTCCAACATCTGTTCCGTAACCGGGTCTGTAACTTCAGCCTTTCCAAATGTGAAAGCCAGTACCTTCCTCAAAATCATCAGGGCCCTATAGCAAGTGACAGTCATGGCTATCCCTGTTGGTACATTAGCCAAGGCCTCCCCTACCATAATCGTCAGCCACAGATAAGTATCATAAAACTCTATCATTGTCCTAAAAAATTGGGGAACTGTGACAAACCAAAATGTGGCACAGATTTGCCAAATCCCATACATTAAAACAGCAGAGCACCCCAAGGTAACAATTGCTCTATTGATCATATTGGCCATATATCTCTTCTCCACTAGGTTCTATAGTAAAATCCTAGGCTGGCTGGCCAAAACTGTTAGGATGATGATAACAAATAATTTGGAGAAGCAGATAAATGTGTCAGGGCCAAATAGAGCTTCA
>NW_025395973.1:0-1134 GCF_016433145.1 Gracilinanus agilis | reverse complement strand
TATCTATCTATCTATCTATCTATCTATCTATCTATCTATCTATCTATTTATCTATCTCACATGTAATAACAAATTTCCACACAAGTTTTCCCAAGTTATATGATCAAACTTATTTCCCTCCCTTCCTTTCCTTTCCCTTCCTGGTACTGGCAGGCAATTTGATCTGGGTTAAAAATTTACATATGTATTATGTGATACACATTTTTGAAGATGGCTAATGTATGAATTAATTTTTAAAAATATTATACATATAAATTTGTTGCAAAGGTTTTCTTTTCTACCAAAAAGAGTGGTGGCAGTTATGAGAGTGAGAAAAAGTTTATTAATTGTAAAACAATTTAATTTAAAAAGGAGACAGAAAATGGAGGAGGTGACTGTATTGAAAAGTATTTTTAAGCTTCCTTAAAATATGTTTCCATGCTTGTTAATACTGTACCTCACTACTAAGTGAGTGGAATACCTAAACTCATTTATTATTACATTTGAAATCACCTGAAAATCCAGATTTGGGAAAAGAAAAAAATTTTCATCCATTGGAAATTCCATTAATTTCTTATGGCATGGTGATGAAGTTAGGAAAGGAGTTCCATTTAAAAATGATAATCAAGTTAATTGTATGATGCTATTGAGTCAACTGCTAGTGAAAGAAAATAGAAATGTGGAGAACCCTCAATGGTGAATAATCCAAAATTAATATATAAACTTTGATGAAAGAATGGTGTACCTTGGTTAAAATAATATTTAAATTAGCTGGAGACACCATAGATACCACACAGGAATGATCAGTTTTGTAAAAAATGAGCGTATAAGAACATAGATTCCAAGGGTCTCGTGATTAAAAAGGAGGGGTTTCTTCAACCATAGAAGGAACAGAGTCTAACACAGATGGAAATATACCATTCTTCACTTTATTTCCTTCACAATCTTGTTTTACAACATGATAAACAATGAAATAGATATTATATGATAATATAAATACAGCCTATATCATATTATCTGCCTACTTGGGGAAGGGTAAGGGATGGAAGGGATATAAAAAAAGAATGAGACATAGACTTTTGGACATAGATAAAGTGAGAATTTGTTTCTCTTGGATAAGCATTATAATTTATTACATACTTAGAATAAATCATG
>NW_025395972.1:0-1567 GCF_016433145.1 Gracilinanus agilis | reverse complement strand
AAAGGTTTTAATGGTAGTGGTAATGGAACTTTTAATGGTTTTAATGGGAGTCATAATGGTTGTCTAATGGTAGTAATGGTAGTGGTAATAGTAGTAAAGGTGTTGGAATGGTGGTGGTAATGGTTTCATTGGTAGTGGTAACCATGGTAATGGTAGAGGTAATGATTGCAGTAAAGGTGGTAATGGTAGTGATCTTAATGGTAGTTGTGATGGTAGTGGTAATGGTTTTAACGTAGTGGTATGGTTGTGGTAATGGTGATAATGGTAGTGGTAATGGTAGTAATGAGATTGTTAATGGTTTTAATGGTAGTGGTAATGGCTGTGGTGATGGTAGTAATGGCAGTGGTAATTCTGGTAATGGTAGAGGTAATGGTTTTAATGGCAGTAGTAATAGTTGTGGAAAAGGTGGTAATGGTTGTGGTAATGGTAGTAATGGTAGTGGTAATGGTAGTGGTAATGGTTTTATAGGTAGGGGCAAAGGTTGTGGTAATGGTTTTAAATTTGTGGTAATGTTTGTGGTAATCAATTTAACGGAAATGAAAATGGTTGTGGTAATGGTGGTAATGGTAGTGGTAATGGTGGTGGCAATGCTTTAAAAGTAGTGGTAATGTTTGAGGTATTCATTTAATGGTAGTGGTAATGGTTGTGGTAATTGTGGTAATGGTAGTGCTAATGGTAGTAAAGGTAGTGGTAGTAGTAGTAATGGTAGTTGAAATGGTAGTGGTAATGGTGATGATAATGGTGGTAATGTTAGTGCTAATGGTTATGGTAAAGGTGGTAATGATAGTGGTAATGGTTGTGGTAATGGTAGTAATAGTAGTGGTAATGTTAGTAGTAATGATTGTAATGGTAGTCGTAATGGTTTTAACAGTAATGGTAATGGCTGTGGTAATGGTAATAATGGTAGTGGTAATGTTAGTAGTAAAGATGGTAATGGTAGTGGTAATGGTAGTAATGGTAGTGGTAATGATTGTGATAAAGGTTGTAATGATAGTGGTAATGGATGTGGTAATGGTTTTAACAGTACTGGTAATGGTTGTGGTAATGGTGGTAATGGTAATAGTAATTTTTTTATGGTAGTGGTAATGGTTGTGTTAAAGGTGGTAATGGTAGTGGTAATGGTTGTGGTAATAGTTTTAACTGTAGTGGTAATGGTTGTGTTAATGGCAGTAATAGTAGTGGTAGTGGTAATGGTTGTGATAATAGTAGTGGTAATGGTTGTGTTAAAGGTTGTAATGGTAGTGGTAAATGTTTTAACATTAGTGGTAATGGTTGTGGTAAAGGTGGTAAAAGTAGTGGTAATGGTTGTGGTAATGGTTTTAACGGTAGTGGTAATGGTTGTAGTAATGGTGGTAATGGAAGTGGTAATGGAAGTGATAATGGATTTAATGGTAGTGGTAATGGTTTTAATGTAGTGGTAATGGGGTAATGGTTGTGGTAAAGGTGGAAATGGTACTGGTAATGGTTGTGGTAATGGTTGTGGTAATGGTAATAATGGTAGTGGTAATGTTAGTAGTAATGATGGTAATGGTAGTGGTAATGGTAGTAATGGTAGTGGTAATGATTG
>NW_025395971.1:0-1123 GCF_016433145.1 Gracilinanus agilis | reverse complement strand
TCTATCTATCTATCTATCTATCTATCTATCTATCTATCTATCTATCTCACATGTAATAACAAATTTCCACACAAGTTTTCCCAAGTTATATGATCAAACTTATTTCCCTCCCTTTCTTCCCTTTCCCTTCCTGGTACTGGCAGGCAATTTGATCTGGGTTAAACATTTACATATGTATTATGTGATACACATTTTTGAAGATGGCTAATGTATGAATTAATTTTTAAAAATATTATACATATATATTTGTTGCAAAGGTTTTCTTTTCTACCAAAAGAGTGGTGGCAGTTATGAGAGTGAGAAAAAGTTTATTAATTGTAAAACAATTTAATTTAAAAAGGAGACAGAAAATGGAGGAGGTGACTGTATTGAAAAGTATTTTTAAGCTTCCTTAAAATATGTTTCCATGCTTGTTAATACTGTACCTCACTACTAAGTGAGTGGAATACCTAAACTCATTTATTATTACATTTGAAATCACCTGAAAATCCAGATTTGGAGAAAGAAAAAAATTTTCATTCATTGGAAATTCCATTAATTTCTTATGGCATGGTGATGAAGTTAGGAAAGGAGTTCCATTTAAAAATGATAATCAAGTTAATTGTATGATGCTATTGAGTCAACTGCTAGTGAAAGAAAATAGAAATGTGGAGAACTCTCAATGGTGAATAATCCAAAATTAATATATAAACTTTGATGAGAGAATGGTGTACCTTGGTTAAAATAATATTTAAATTAGCTGGAGACACCATAGATACCACACAGGAATGATCAGTTTTGTAAAAAATGAGCATATAAGAATATAGATTCCAAGAGTCTCGTGATTAAAAAGGAGGGGTTCCTTCAACCATAGAAGGAACAGAGTCTAACACAGATGGAAATATACCATTCTTCACTTTATTTCCTTCACAATATTGTTTTACAACATGATAAACAATGAAATAGATATTATATGATAATATAAATACAGCCTATATCATATTATCTGCCTACTTGGGGAAGGGTAAGGGATGGAAGGGATATAAAAAAAGAATGAGACATAGACTTTTGGACATAGACAAAGTGAGAATTTGTTCCTCTTGGATAAGCATTATAATTTATTACATACTTAGAATAAATCATG
>NW_025395970.1:0-1639 GCF_016433145.1 Gracilinanus agilis | reverse complement strand
ATATATATGTTTACACATATAATTTATTATATATAAAGTAATAATAGCTTGCTTTAATTATTATTAATAAACTTTATTAAATATAATATCATAGTTATTGAATATTAAATTTAATCTCTACACTCATAAAGTCTGTAAGAGAGAGGAGAAATAATATAAGAAGGACAATGCTGACTGACCTTGCTATTCACCAGTGATAGAAAAGGGGCACAAATGTCTTCTGTATGTGCATATGTGTCAAGAGAAGTATGTATGTGTGTGGAAGATGCATAGGTGTGTCCTGGTCAGGTTCTTACCACAAAATCCAAGGAATTGTGAAACTTCTTTTTTGCTGTAGTGTTCAAGCATTACTTTAAGTAGATGAGGAATCCTGGAAACTTTATGTTCTGTGGATTTTAACTAAAATAATACGGGTCATATTCATATACTCATTCAACTAAATCCATAGAGGGCAAGATCCCCTAAATTAAAAGTCTTAGATATAAACTAAATGTGAGCAAAGAAGTGCTAATATACAAGATGAACCAGTGGTATAAATTCAAGACTGTAAATTTGTCCTCAAAGATATCCTTGAGATTTAGTGAGTTGGAATTAATGGCTAGGATATGCCTATGGAAGGGTTTAACTTAACATTTTATCTTGTCACAATAGAAACAAATATCTCCTAAAAGTTTATCCACTATGAATAGAATGTGCAGCTGTGCCCTTTAACTGTAAAAATATGGCATAACAGTACTTTTGTTTCTAATCAGTGCTGATTTTATTTACATTGTTATATTCATATATGTTTTTTTGGCTTTGTTTTCTTTACTTCATACATGTTGTCCCATGTTTCACTGAATTCTTTATATTCATCATCCATTAATTTGATAAAAACAAAATTTGGTCATTCATTTTCAAATCATTGGGTATGTATTTTGTTTTCAAAATACACGACTGCCCTGGGTGTAGTAAACAGAGTGCCAGGCCAGGTGTCAGGAAGATCTGAGACCAAATCTTGCCTCACCCACTAGCTATGTGACCTTGGGCAAGTCAGAGAAACCTACTTGCTTCAGTTTCCTCAACACCTATTAATTCACCTTAAAAATACTTTGGCTCACAAAGCTTTAAAACATAGGAGAGTTTTATTTACACAGTACATGTGGGAAGCCAATAAGAGAAATAGTCTCAAATAGATAAAAATCTGAAACTCCTCTTTTGATTCCTTTTCTGATCCACACCTTTTCTTACTGAAAAGCTTTAAGTTCCTAGCAAATCAGCAGTTAAGAGGTTAACAATCTCTCTCCAAGACTAAAGACAGAAATTAAGCAAAAACTGCCTGGACTCTGAATCTGTTTCTAGACACGTCAAGGTCAATAATGGACAAAATTTAGACAAAACCTTCTCCAGTGGGGGCTTTTTGTCCCTGAGAAAGTGTTTCTGGACTTAGCTTTTGATAATGAGCCAGCCAAAATTCAGCCTTGGCCTTGTTCTATTCTGAAGTCAAATGAGATTTTTTGTGTTTCGATATGACATAATTTGTAATTTCTGAGCATCTGTGAAGTTTTGAGGGGGTTCTTTTGTGTGAAATGAGTCTTGAAATATATATATGTATATATATAATATGCATATATGTATAATAAACTCCTTTACTTCCTTA
>NW_025395969.1:0-5843 GCF_016433145.1 Gracilinanus agilis | reverse complement strand
CATTTCCTCTATCTCCTATATACCTTCCCTTACCTTCATTCCTCCTCCAATGACCTTATAAATACCTTATATCCCCTTTATCCTTCCTCACACCCAAATTGCGTCGATTTGATCCACTCAGATTATTTTATTTACTTATTTTTTATAACATTAATTGGCGAGCAAAGTTAGTGAACTACCTAAAATCTTCTGAAACAACCAAAATGAAGCTGGCTATGATAACATTCATCCTATCTAGCATCTCAATGATTCCTTGGTCCCTAATGCAGGGTATGGTGGATTTTTGGTTTATAAGGGCCCCTAATTTCATACAACAACTACTGAACATCTATGATTATTATAAATAATGTGCTCTGACCCTGGCTGAATGTATTTGCTTCATCCCAACGGCCATAGCCATAATCCTAACAATCTGACAATTCCTTATGGTCTCGAAAAATGTTTTCTCTCACTTGTCGCAATGGTTTAACTCAATTACTTCATGAAAGAAAGATACTGATTCTGGGGAACTAGTAGATAACATCAGACTACTATTCCAAGTATTAAAACAGATAAGGGAAGGAAATGAACTGGACAGACACACAATTCTCCAGCTAGAGATTGTGGAGTCCAAATACCTAGGGAATAATGCCTCTAACAAATCAAAGCCCAATAACAACCAAACATCCGTAAATTCCATAGCCTCTTTGTTACCAATTGTAGATAGAACCATCGTGCAGCCTGGGGAAGGGGTGGTACACGTGAAAACATATGAAACATTCACCCCAGGTGACATGGAGGTGCTGAAGAGACGTTTTCCAAAATTTTTTGAAAAACCTTTCAAAAGTATAAAAGAATTAAAGAGGGTGTTCACATTTTTTAATCCTAGTTTCGATGACATGGAATTTCTTTTAGGGGAATTTTACTCTTCTTCAGAAAAGGAAGAATTCCTCAACGAAACAAGAACGAACCCGAATTTAGAATCTTGGCCATTGGTCCACCGGGACTTAGATTTTACCCAACATGCAAATCTTAGGTGCCTGATCCAATGCAGAACTGATCTATTAGAAGCCATAATAATTTATGCAAAAAGACCAAATTCATGGTAAAATTTTGAGAAATTAAGACAGGGAGAAGAGGAACATCCTAGCAGTTTCCTCGATAAAGTAGTAGGGGCAGCTGAGACAGTCCTGGGATTACGTGATACACATGCCCAAGAAACCATAGATCATATCTGTAGGCAGTTTGTAAAGGGAACATCAATCCCAATACAAAATTACTTTAGACAAAATTGTCCACAAGGGGAATCACTGCCACTGGAGGATGTAAGACAACATGCTTCCTACATCCATGATTCAAAGCAAAAGGAAGCAAGGATAGCAAGACAAACTGACTCATACAAGAATGAAATCATAGCTGATTTGAGAAGGCAATTGAAACACACCAAAAGAGAAAAAGAATTGGAGGAAATAAAAAATTTTGCTCTCCAAACTAGTAGGAGCCAAAATCAATACAGGCAACCTACAATTAACACCTGAAGACCAAAATCATTTTCCCCACGGTGTTTTCTTTGTGGACGTCCAGGTCATATTTTAAAATTTTGTAGATTTAGACAACAAATTGATTTTTCCAAAAATGACAATTATAATCAAAGATACAGAGGTATGAGAAGGACCTATTACAACACAAAATATATGGCAATAGTGAGGATAACTACATAAGGGATCAGCTTTCTCATTCCATCACAAAAATATTGAATGAGAAGCATAAGGATCATACAGGCATTTGCAAAAGCTTGCAATCTTGTTCAAACTCATCATGGTACAAAAACAATAATGATACGAAGAGAAGTGAGGAAAGCAAACGTGGTGGTTCATGCTGTAGCCATGCATGCAAGAAATTTAGCCAATCCTCATCCCTAGAAGAAATGGAAAGGTACATACAGATGGAAACGAAGCCAAAGTCACTATGAATCGAGGTTCCTAATTCAAAAAGATCTAATCATTATAATTTGGGTGTGAGAGTGTGTAGCCTGAGTGGGAAAAATTGGGCCAAACAAAACAGGTGTCTAAAGCAAGCTACACAGAATATCAAGATATGTCTGTGGTAGGTAATCAACAATGGGAAGAAATAATGCAGATGTGCAGAGAAATATATGGTAATAGTGAGGATAACTACATAAAGGATCAGCTTTCTCATTCCATCACAAAAATATTGAATAAGAAGTATAAGGATCATACAGGCACTTGCAAAAGCTTGCAATCTTGTTCAAACTCATCAAAACCTCAAACTCCTCTCTTTATTCCAAGTCAAAAACAAAGGGGCAACTTGGATAAAGAACATTATGGTGAGGATTTACAATGTATCCAAAAAAGAATGCATTCAGTAACCTCGGGGGAGATAAATGCCAAAATTCTATCCCATTCACTTGCTACAGACACAATATCACAGAAAGAGGTTAGAGAGCAAAGAAATAAGTAAGTTGGCAAAAACTTAGATTTAAAAGCACAATCCACTGAGTTGCAGGATGATAGCAGCTGTTTAGGAAATTCTACAACCACCTTTCTCAACCCCTTAGCTGAAGAATTCCAACCAAAAGCATGGGGAAGGCAAAGGGAACAGTTGTTATCCCCAGTAACCAGTATGACTAATAACAACAATAATGAAGCTTGGTCAGTGATTGAAGACAAAAAACATCTGACTTCAGTCACATAAACTTCAGAGCAAGATAGGGAACATCAGTCAGCTTTTAAGTCAGTAGTCGTACCTAAAGTGTTGAAGGGAACACAATCTAACAACCAAACATTCCCGGATACAACCAAAGGGAAAACTTCTGATTTGAGGCTTGACAGTTCTTTAAATGTCAGAGTGGATGGTGAATCAGACCAAACCTCAACTTCTGCACCCCTTGGCAAAAGCCAACATGAAATTTGCACAACTGAAAAAGACTCACCAGCTCTCAATGAGAGAATGCTCTTTAAGCCTGCTTTCTGTATTTTTTATTCTAAACTGAACTTGCCTGATGGTGCTAAAGGAAGTTTTAGTTTAGATACAAATGACCATGTGCGACATTGGATTGATAAGTTCAATTTGTAAAAAAAAAAAAAAAGTAGATTATTCAGAATTGGTCCTTGGTTCCATGTCACTCATGTCAAGCCAGTAAAAGACATGTCCCAACAACAACCACAAGACCCAGTTATTATATAGCATGAAGACAAATTAGCACCAACCAATCAATCAAATAAATCCTTATAAAGTCCACAACCTATACATGAGACCATAGAACCAGAGCAGCAATTAGAACAACAATCAGAGCATGAATCAGAACCACAATTAGACCAAGAACCAGTGAACAATCAGATATTACACCAAATTTTACACCCAAATGATTATCCCAATCCTAATTACATTTTAAAAGAATCATCCACAAACCATTATGACAATGAAAAAGAATCAATGGCAGAAGACACAACATTTGATTTGCTATCAATCCAAGACCTAGACATTGACATTGACAAATAAATGAAAGCACAAAAGACTTTATCACAAATTCTTGTTACCTGTAATCATCTTTATTAAACCAAAAAAAAAAAAAGAGAAAGAAGTAAGATTAATCACATTTCATAGACATTTGAACTTTGTTCCTGACACAAGTCAACACAACAGAACATCAGTTCCAGTGCAAGATGACAAGTGTGGGTACATCAAACGACACAAGTCAACACAACAGAACATCAGTTCCAGTGCAAGTTGACAAGTGCGTGGGTAACATCAAACAACACAAGTGAGGCGTTGCTGACTTCACAGATCTTCACAAGGACAGCAAACCTAAGGACTACAAAAAACATCTGTGATCAAATACACAATCGGCATATGGGATAACAAACTACACTGTGAAGAGGAGCATTGGAGCAGCATTGGACACATGCATTTGAAAAACATAACTTACACCCAACAGAATTCTCACTGCATCCAACACTTTAGATTCCATCCACACAGTACATATACTTTGCAGAAGAATTCTAGTGGAGTAAGTATGTAACACTTCATTACATGGAAAAGTCACACTAGACAACACATAGAACATTTTCTGACTTCACATCTACGTGTGAAACATAAACTTACACTCAAGAGAGAAGTTCGTCTGCCTTAGCACAGAATTTTTCTCTAACTTTGGTTCAGACACCTTCTACTCAAATCACCTAACATTTCTTGTAAATAATGTATATATGTAAATGTTTGCCTACTAATCCTTAGCAATAAGTTTTACTAACACACAGGCACAGTTAGCTTGATAAGTTAGAACAGGGACAGAATTTTCTAAACTTTCTTTGTAAATACTGTACATAGCTTAAGTCTATAGTTTAACCAAAAGACTTACAAAGAATATCAGTCTTACTTATTCTTACTAACATTTCTAACATAGGCATAAGTGTACTAACATACCCATATACTAACTTTAGGAAGATGAATTAGAATTTAGAAATTTTAGATTGCAAAATTTTTCTTAATTGATATTTTTGTTACTAGTTCATGAAGTTAGATAAGTACATAGATAGAATTTATTACTTTGTTTTAGTTAGAAAATGTTAACTTTAAGACTGTTTGTGAATGTTTCCATTTAATCTGCTTTTCCTTTCTGTTTAAAATTTTTGCAAAACTGAAAACCCATTACTTTCCTATGCCTTTCCCATAACCCATCTTAGTTTTAACTTAGACTAGTCTTAGCATAGTTTAGGAGTAAGCAACCCTTTTTAATATTTTACAAAACTTAGATAGGGATAAGAGCATAGTTATAATTTAGCTTAGAATAAGAGTAGCAACCCCTTAGATCTTAGCAACCAGAAAATGTTGCAAGCTGCAAATTTTCCAAAAACATATGAGCAGATCTGTAATGCAAGGTGGCTAACAGAAACTTTTTGCTTCTCTAATTTCTAACGGTCACAAAAAGTCAGTTAAACATCTTAGAATCTTCAGAAAGTCAGTTAGAACTTAAAGCTATAAATAGAGGTGAAGTGCCAACTGACAAGGCTTTGACCTTCTGGCTTTTGCTGTGGCTGGAGGTTTTTGCTTTGGCTTAACCTGTTGGCTTTGGTCTAATTACTTTGGCCTTGGTCTGTGCTTATTTTGTCTTGGGGAAATTTGGACCTATCTCATTTCTCTGGACCTCTCCCTGATCTCCCATCTCCATCCCTCCCCTTCCCTGAATTTCCTTTGGGTCCTGGTGGAAGCGAGGGCTTGATGATTAGACATTGTGGGTTTAGTTTCTATAGGCTAGTAGAGTATCCTCAAATAAGTTACCCCTAGTTTTAATGATTTGATAAAGACTTTACTTAAAAGGCAGTCAAATTTTCCTGACTGGGAGAGCCGGACTCTCTCTGTCTAAACTTCTTCGCAAACCATCCCCCACCATCACCACTCTCCCTAGCAGCAATTAGAAAGCCCTGAACCCCTTTCCCTTCTGACTGACCCTGGTATTAATAAATCCCCTTGTTACCTATTCAAACCCTCTGGTGAATCATTGTGTCGAAAATTAAGACAAGGGCTCAAGGGGAAGGAATCATTTTTCTTTATTTCTTGAGAGAACTGGTGCATCCATCTTGGCAGGAAGTACCTACCTCAAGATTTCCTTCAGCCATCAGTTTGACTGGCAAGGAGGGGCCCTCTTGACTTCTCCCTCAAGAGACTGGAGAAACTAACAAGAGAAACCCTCCAGGCAAACCTAAACATTTCTTACTGGCCCTAATTTCCTCCCTGTATTTTCTGCCTCAAGCCTCTGGGAATAAATCTGTTTGAGCTGCCCTCTCCTACATACCCCATTTCCTCTATCTCCTATATACCTTCCCTTACCTTCATTCCTCCTC
>NW_025395968.1:0-2055 GCF_016433145.1 Gracilinanus agilis | reverse complement strand
CTTTGAGGAAGAGAATGACAGAGCTGGAAGGAGCTAGAAGGGACCTTAGGATTAAAAAATGTCATATCTGGAAAGGACCTTGAGGAAGAGAATGACAGAGCTGGAAGGAGCTAGAAGGAACTTTGAGATAAAAAAAATATTAGAGCTGGAAGGGACCTGAGGAAGAGAATGTCAGAGCTGGAAGGAGCTAGAAGGGACCTTGGGATAAAAATGTCAGAGCTGGAAGGGATCTTGGGGAAGAGAATGACAAAGATGGAAGGGACTTTGGGGAAGAGAATGACAGAGCTGGAAGGGACCTGGAGAAGAGAATGACAGAGCTGAAAGGAACTAGAAGGGACCTTGGGATAAAAAACTGTCAGAGCTGGAAGGGATCTTGGGGAAGAGAATGACAGAGCTGGAAGGAGCTAGAAGGAACCTTGGGATAAAAAAATGTCAGAGCTGGAAGGGATCTTGGAGAAGAGAATGACAGAGCTGGAAGGAGCTAGAAGGAACTTTGAGATAAAAAAAATACATATTAGAGCTGGAAGGGACCTCAGGAAGAGAATGTCAGGGCTGGAAGGAGCTAGAAGGAACCTTGGGATAAAAAAATGTCAGAGCTGGAAGGGATCTTGGGGAAGAGAATAACAGAGCTGGAAGGGACCTGGGGAAGAGAATAACAGAGCTGGAAGCAGCTAGAAGGAACCTTCAGATAGAAAAATGTCATAGCTAGAAGGGACCTTGGGGAAGAGAATGTCAGAGCTAGAAGGAGCTAGAAGGAATCTTGGGATAAAAAAATGTCAGAGCTGGAAGGGACCTTGGGGAAGAGAATGTCAGAGCTGGAAGGAACTAGAAGGGACCTTCAGATAAAAAAAATGTCAGAGCTGGAAGGGACCTTGGGGAAGAGAATATTAGATCAGGAAGGGACCTGGGGAAGAGAATGACAGAGCTGAAAGGAGGTAGAAGGGACCTTCAGATAAAAAAATGTCATAGCTAGAAGGGACCTTGGGGAAGAGAATGTCATATCAGGAAGGGACTTTGAGGAAGAGAATGACAGAGCTGGAAGGAGCTAGAAGGAACCTTCAGATTAAAAAATGTCACAGCTGGAAGGGATCTTGGGGAAGAGAATATTAGATCAGGAAGGGACCTGGGAAAGAGAATGACAGAGCTGGAAGGAACTAGAAGGAACCTTGGGATAAAAAAATGTCAGAGCTGAAAGGGATCTTGGGGAAGAGAAATGTCATATCAGGAAGGGACCTTGAGGAAGAGAATTCAGAGCTGGAAGGGACCTTGGGGAAGAGAATTTCAGAGCTAGAAGGAACTAGAAGGGACCTTGGGATTAAAAAATGACAGAGCTGGAAGGGATCTTGGGGAAGAGAATATTAGATCAGGAACGGATCTTGGGGAAGAGAATGTCAGAGCTGGAAGGAGCTAGAAGGAACCTTGGGATAAAAAAAATGTCACAGCTGGAAGGGATCTTGGGGAAGAGAATATTAGATCAGGAAGGGACCTGGGGAAGAGAATGACAGAGCTGGAAGGAGCTAGAAGGAACCTTGGGATAAAAAAATCTCAGAGCTGAAAGGGATCTTGGGGAAGAGAAATGTCATATCAGGAAGGGACCTTGAGGAAGAGAATTCAGAGCTGGAAGGAGCTAGAAGGGACCTTGGGATAAAAAAAATGACAGAGCTGGAAGGGATCTTGGGGAAGAGAATGTCATATCAGGAAGGGACTTTGAGGAAGAGAATTCAGAGCTGGAAGGGACCATGGGGAAGATAATTTCAGAGCTAGAAGGAACTAGAAGGGACCTTGGGATAAAAAAATGACAGAGCTGGATGGGATCTTGGGGAAGAGAATATTAGATCAGGAAGGGACCTGGAGAAGAGAATGACAGAGCTGAAAGGAACTAGAAGGGACCTTGGGATAAAAAACTGTTAGAGCTGGAAGGGATCTTGGGGAAGAGAATGACAGAGCTGGAAGGAACCTGGGGAAGAGAATGACAGAGCTGGAAGGAGCTAGAAGGAACCTTGGGATAAAAAAAATGTCAGAGCTGGAAGGGACCTTGGGGAAGAGAATATCATA
>NW_025395967.1:0-8336 GCF_016433145.1 Gracilinanus agilis | reverse complement strand
GTGTGTGTGTGTGTGTGTGTGTGTGTGTGTGTGTGTGTGTGTGTGTAGGTGGGATTGGCAAAGGGGTGGGGGGGAGGTTCATGTACACCATTAACATTACATGACTAATGTGCAAATTTCCAAAGACCTTTGGGAGACAAGAACATAGGCTTCGTCCTGAGACTCCATCACTCTTTCCATTGATCCTGCTCCCTCCGTCTGCAGCCTGGTGTTTGCTCATTGCTCAGAGCAAAGAAAGTCCAAAGGTCCCTGCTCCCGTCCCCTCTTCAGCCCTCTCTCCCCTTCCGCCCCCCTTCCTGTCCTATTTTAAAAACTAATACCTGGTCTCAGAGAGAACAGAATCCCAAGCGTGTAATTAAGTCCCTGGGTACAGCTGCTGCCTGCAGCAGCAGCCAGGCTGTCAGAGAGGGGCTGGGACTGACAGGGACCTGGGGCGGGGGTAGGGGTGACCTTGGAACCGGGAGCCCATCCGCTCGAAGACCCTCCCTTCCCTTTGTCTTCCCAGATCAGCGTGCCGCGGGGTGGGTGTGGGTGGGAGGGGTAGCTAGAACAACCTCTCTCTAAGCACCTGGGATGAGAGGCAAGTTGGGAGGCAGGGCAGGGCCAGAGTGCCATTCTTCTCCTAATTTTGCTGATCCGTAACCTCTGAGTCAAGGTGTACCCCCACCGAGGAGGACTGAGGAAAAGAGAAGAGAGCTGATGGGTTGCCATGAGTTGTCATGGGAACTAGCCAACCACAAATTCCGGGATTGGTTCTCCGCTTGGTTTGACACAACACCTCCTCTCCAAGAAACATTTTAAAAGAAAAGAAAACAAAATAAAACAACCAAACCTCCTTTCTTTTTAAATTAAAATGAAATTGTATGGCTATCGTTTGTTTTTACGGCGTCTACATTTTCCAGTGTGGTTTTCTCCCTCCCAGAGAGCCGGCTTTTAAAACAAAGAAAAAAAAAAAGAGAGGAAGAGACAGTTCAGCACAACTAACATCTTTTAAAAGTCTGACCTTCTCTGCAGTGTTCCACACCCATAGCACTGCCCACCCCCACTGGCTCCGTGCAAAGAAGCAGGGGGACATGCTTTCTCATGTCTCTTCTTTGGCCTCCTTTATTATACAGTCACCCAAGTCAGTAAGCATTAATGACCACATACATTATCTGATGTTATTTGCAGGGTTCCACATCTAGAGTCTCCCCTTCTCCTCTGCAAAGAAGCAGGAGGAAGTGCCTTCTTTGGGGCCAAGTTTGGCTTCAATTCCTTCATAGCATTCCATTCAACTGAAAGCAGGTTATTATTAGTTACATTTTGGGGGGTTGTTGTATGAGTCATTTTCCTGGTTTTGTCTGTTTTACTTTGCATCCATTCCTATGTCTTCCCATGCTTCTCTGCATTCATCATATTCATTGTTTCAGCGGGCATCCATTTGTTTCCAGGGGAAACTATAAAAATATTGGCATATACATATGAACTAGGGTATGAATGTGTATATATATATATATATNCATCCATTCCTATGTCTTCCCATGCTTCTCTGCATTCATCATATTCATTGTTTCAGCGGGCATCCATTTGTTTCCAGGGGAAACTATAAAAATATTGGCATATACATATGAACTAGGGTATGAATGTGTATATATATATATATATGTATATAATATATACACACACCCTAATATTTTTACAGCTTCCTTTTTTGTAAGTATATTTTTATAGTGTCCCTTTATATATTATACCTCATATGACATATATGATATACCATGCATGTGATTGATCACATATGATATGTATGGTATTATCACATATTATATGGGTGCATGTATGACTTGAAAACCTTTTTAAAAATTTCTACCAAAATAATATATAAAATAAATATGCATTTATACATATATAAATAAATATTTAAAATATATTTCCATGATATAGGAAACGTATGTATATGTAATATAGAAATAAAAATAATGTATATACAGCATATAAATAAACATAATGCTTATATATATTTACTCATTTTTGTCTTTTAAGGGTATGTAGACTCTGATATGCTGGGTTTTTTCTTTTTTAAACCCTTAGAATCAATACTGTGTTTTGGTTCCAAGGTAAAAGAGTGGTAAGAGCTACAGATTAAGTGACTTGCCTAGAGTCACACAGCTAGGAAGTATTTGAAGTCAAATTTGAACCCAGGACCTCCCATTTCTGGCTCTGGCTTTCAATCCACTGTACTACCCAATGGTGGATTGATTTGTGAAGGATTTCTCCAAGGACAATGGGGGCTTTTGCCTACTGCTTTAACCCAAAGGTAGTGAGGGGCTACTGACAATTTTTGAGCAGAAGAAGGACATGGAACATTTAAAGAACAACTAGTCCCAATACTATACAAACTATTTGACAAAATAAGCAAAGAAGGAATCTTACCAAAATCCTTTTATGGTAATTTCATTAAAAAAATTCCAAAGCCAGGAAGACCAAAAACAGAGAAAGAAAACTACAGACTAATCTTTTTAATGAACATAGATGCAAAAATCTTAAATAGAATACTAGAAAAAAGACTCTAGCAAGTGATCACGACGATAATTCACTATGATCAGGTGGGATTTATACCAGGAAAGCAAGGATGGTTTAATGTTAGGAAAACCATCCACATAATTGACCATATCAACAACCAAACCAACAGAAACCACATGATTATCTCAATAGATGCAGGAAATTCCTAATTCATTCCTAATGAAAACACTAGAAAGTATAGGAATAGAAGGGCCTTTCCTGAAAATAATAAACAGTATATATTTAAAACCATCAGCAAGCATCATCTGCAATGGGAATAAGTTAGAAGACTTCCCAATAAGATTAGGAATGAAGCAAGGATGCTCATTATTAGCTCTATTATTTAACATTGTACTAGAAAGGATAGCAGTAGCAATTGAGAAGAAAAAGGAATTGAAGGGATTAAAGTAGGCAATGAGGAGACTAAGCTATCACTCTTTGCAGATGATATGATGGTCTACTTGAAAAATCCTGCATGAAAAAGTAAGAGTTAGAAAGAGAAATTCCATTTAAAATCACCCTAGACAATATAAAATATTTAGGAATCTATTTACCAAGACAAACACAAGAACTGTATGAACACAACTACAAAACACTTTCCACACAATTAAAATTAGATTTAAATAATTGGAAAAACATTAATTGCTCATGGGTAGGATGAGCTAATATAATAAAAATGACAATCTTACCCAAATTAACATACTTATTTAGTGCCATACCTATCAAACTACCCCGAAAAACTTTTTTACTGAATTAGAAAAAATTATTACAAAGTTCATTTGGAAGAACAAAAGATCAAGAATATCAAGGGAACTAATGAAAAAAATGTGAAGGATGGGGGCCTAGAAGTACCAGATCTGAAACTATACTATAAAGCAGTGGTCATCAAAACAATATGGTACTGGCTAAGAAACAGAAGAGAGGATCAATGGAATAGACCTGGGGTAAATTACCTCAGCAAGATAGTGTACTATAAACCCAAAGATCCCAGCTTTTGGGTCAAAAACCCACTATTTGACAAAAAACTCCTGGGAAAGGGGACAGCTGGGTAGCTCAGTGGAGTGAGAGTCAGGCCTAGAGACAGGAGGTCCTAGGTTCAAACCCGGCCTCAGCCACTTCCCAGGTGTGTGACCCTGGGCAAGTCACTTGACCCCCATTGCCCACCCTTACCACTCTTCCACCTATGAGACAATACACTGAAGTACAAGGGTTTAAAAAAAAAACTCCTGGGAAAACTGGAAAACAGTATGGGAGAGATTAGGTTTGATCAACATCTCACACCCTACACCAAGATAAATTCAGAATAGGTGAATGACTTGAATATAAAGAGGGAAACTATAAGTAAATCAGGTGAACACAGAATAGTTTATCAGATCTATGGGAAAGATTTTAAGGCCAATCAAGAGATAGAGAATATTACGAAGTGTAAAATGAATAATTTTAATTACATTAAATTAAAAAAATTTTTGTACAAACAAAACCAATGCAACCAAATGAGAAGGGAAGCAACAAATTGGCTATTTAACATTTTTATTTTTTAGAAAATTTTTCCATGGTTACATGATTCATGTTGTTACTCTCCCCTCCCAGCTGACATACATTTCCACTGGTTTTAACATGTGTCATCAATCAAGACTTATTTCCAAATTGTTGATAGTTGCTTTGGTGTGGTAGTTTAGAGTCTACATCCCCAATCATGTCTGTATCAACCCATGTGTTCAAGCAGTTGATTTTCTTCTGTGTTTCCACTTCTGTAGTTCTTGGGAAGCAACAAATTGGGGAAGAAAATCTTTATAATAAAAACCTCTGACAAAGGTCTAATTATTCAGATTTATAAGGAGCTAAATCAATTGTACAAAAAATCAAGCCATTCCCCAATTGATAAATGGGCAAGGGACATGAATAGGCAATTTTCAGATAAATAAATCAAAAGTATCAATAAGCACATGAAAAAGTGTTTTAAATCTCTTATAATTAGAGAAATGCAAATCAAAACAACTCTTGAGGTACCACCTCGAACCTAGCAGATTGGCCAATGTGACAGCAAAGGAAAGTGATAAATGTTGGAGGGGATGTGGCAAAATTGGGACACTAATGCATTGCTGGTGGAGTTGTGAATTGATCCAAACATTCTGGAGGGTAATTTGGAACTATGCCCAAAGGGCTTTAAATGACTGCTTGCCCTTTGATCCAGCCATACCACTGCTGGGTTTGTACCCCAAAGAGATAACAGGGAAAATATGTGTACAAA
Source organism: Gracilinanus agilis (assembly GCF_016433145.1). NCBI lineage: Eukaryota > Metazoa > Chordata > Mammalia > Didelphimorphia > Didelphidae > Gracilinanus > Gracilinanus agilis. The sequence continues at coordinate 3,547 of NW_025395967.1, read as the reverse complement.
AATATTTATAGCTGTGCTCTTTGTGGTGGGAAAAAATTGGAAAATGAGAGGATGCCCTTTGGTTGCGGAATGGCTGAACAAATTATGGTATCTGTTGGCAATGGAATACTTTTGTGCTAAAAGGAATAAATGAACTGGAGGAATTCCATGTGAACTGGAATGACCTCCAGGAATTGATGCAGAGTGAAATGACCAGAACCAAGAGAATGTTGATACACTGTGGCACAATCGAATGTAATGGACTTTTCTACCAGCAGCAATGCAATGATCCAGGACAATTCTGAGGGACTTATGAGAAAGATCGCTACCCACATCCAGAGAAAGAACTGTGGGAATAGAAACACAGAAGAAAAATAACTGCTCGATCACATGATTCAATGGGGATATGACTGGGGATGTAGACTCTAAATGATCACTCTAGTGCAAATATTAATAATATGGAAATAAGTCTTGATCAATAATACATGTAAAACCCAGTGGAATTGCTCATTGGCTATGGGAGAGGGTTGGGAGGAGGGGAGAGAAAGAACATGAATCATGTAACCATGGAAAAATATTCTAAATTAATGAATTAAATAAATAAACTTAATTAAAAAATAAAAACAAAAAAGGACATGGTCAGATGCACACATCAGGAGCATCAATTAGGCTGTGATGGGGAAAGAGGAAAAACCAGAAGAGACAGTCAGTTGAGCTAAGTTATGAATGGAGAGGAGTGGATAGGAGAGATCAGGCAACTGACTAGAAATGGAGATTGAGGAAGGGGAAACAGTCCAGAATGACTATAAATAGAAATGACTATTTCAAACCTGGAGGACTAGAAGGCTGCTGGTGCTTTGGACTGAAATGAGGAAGATAAGAGTAAGAATAAGGCTCTTGATGATCAACTGTGAATGACAACTATTCTCAACAAGACAAGGATGTAAGACAACTCCTAGGAATTCATGAAAAAAGGATATCCACCTTGGGAAGAAATGTGAAAGAAAATTAGTTATATTTTCCTTTTTTCTGATGTCTCCAAAAGAAATAAAATGCTTCTCTGGATGATATTTTGTTTTAGTTCTAAAAGTATGTACAAAACATAATGGTCCATATATAAGAATTATAGAATCTCAGACAAAAAAAGACTAAGAAAAAGCATGATATAGAAGAGAGAGCTCTGACTCTTACCATCAGAGAACTTGGGTTCACACACTCCTTCTATCCCTTGGGCAGCCCAAGTCATCTCACTGGGCCATTTTTTTTTCTGATCTGTAAATGAATAAACAGTATTAGATGCTTCCATATGTTCTATATAAACTCTATGTTATATGATAATATATGTACAACCTATATTATATTACCAGGAGGAGAAAAAAAAAGAATGAGACATAGATTTTAGGATATAACTAATGTGAGAATTTGTTTCTCTTTGATAAGTATATTATGATTTATTACATATTTATAACAAATATATATGGCATTATTATCTATTATAATATTATGTTATATATAAAAAATAAAAGGTAACAACAACAACAAAAAAGAATAAGGGTCATGAATTCTGGTTTGGAAATGGTGAGTTGGAAGAGATATCCAATAGGCTTTTGGTGATATAAGACCAGAGACAGACAAGGGTTGGATATGTAGGTTTGGAGTTGCCCAGTGAAAGGAGGTTCTTGTAGTTTTTAAATAGCAGATCCCTTTTCAGGCCCTTTGAAAGCAAAGTTTATTTGGCTCCATTTATTTCAGGGGAGTTCATGGCCACATCTTTAAATGTTATTGATTCTTGAGATATGGCAGTTATTTTTTTCCCGGTGAAATGGTTGCTCCAGATATTCTCTTCCTCAGCTTGGCTCTGTAATTCACTGTTTTTAGTTCTTTTTCCTGCTTGGTTTCTTCATCTTAGTTCAGAAACTCCTCTCTTATTTGGAGAACTCTCATCACTGCTAAGGCTGCGCCACTATGTCCTGTCTGTGGCTTCAGGGTTCCCTGGAAGAACTGCCCAGATGTGGAGAGTCCTCATATCTCCTCTTAGGGGGCTCAAATCCACTCTCTATAGACTCTCTCTCCTTTGCATTTCTCTCTAATGATCTCTTAAAGACATTTGTAGCTGTACATCCTAGGATTCTGTGGTTTATATGACAAAGAAGTCCAAGAGGATTTGGGAATGTGTCGATTAGAAGGATGTGGGAGCAGGTAGGTGATTCAGTGGATAGAGAACCAGGTATGGATACTGAAAGTCCTGGGCCTCTGACACTTCCTAGCTGTATGACTGGGCAAGTCATTTAACAACTGTCTAGACTTACTGCTCTTCTGCTTTGGAATTGATTCTAAGACAGAAAGTAAGTCTAAAAAGAAAGAAAAAAATTGGAGTAGCTAGATGGTACTTCTTAGCTGTGTGACCTGGACAAGCCACTTGATCTCAATTGCCTAACCCTTCCTGTCTTTCTGTCTTGGAATGATAGTCAATTATAAGACACAAGGTAAGGATTAAAAAAGAAAGAAAGAAAAAAATGAAAAAATATTGGGGCAATTAGGTGGTACTTCCTAACCATGTGACCCTGGGCAGGTCACTTGGTCCCAATTGCTTAGCATTTACTGCTCTTCTGCCTTGGAACCCATATTAAGACAGAAGGAAAGGGTTAAAAAAAAGATACAAATAGAATAAATTCTTTTTGGAAATCTCTCTCTCTCTCCCTTTAGTTCTCAGTCTCTTTGTCCTTTGTTCTCTATTGCCTCTCCGTGTCAATCTCTAAGTTTATTTCTCTTTCAATATTTCTGCCTCCCTATGCACGTCTCTTTGTCTTTATCTGTCTTTCCTTCTCCTTCACCGGTTTTGGTTCCAATTTCTTGGCCACTTTCTGAATTTGGAAAGTTTCCCTAACCATTCTCCAACCTAATTAGTGATCCTTTCTCACCCAGTAGAGGTCACTGTTATGTAAATTCCATTTTAATTGTGTGGGGGCAGGTTTTGTCCTGCTTATCTTCTTTAACCCCCATCCTCCCCTTTCCCACTTCCAGCAGAAGTTTATTTCCATATTTTTGATTGTGATACCCCCCTCCTTCATCCTCCCTCCCCTTCCCACCCTTTCCTGGCTTCACCGAGCTGGCTGTGATTACTTATTCCCATCCCAGGAGCCACAACAAGGTTTGCCTAGGGCAAAACAGAAGGAAAAATAAACAGCGTTTAGTGGAATTTGCGTTATTTCTTTGGAGATGCAAATCAGAAGGTTCCAGATGAATGTCGGGGAGCATCTGCACCGTACAGAAGGAAGCCAGCTCCGAGCCGATCCTGCCTGGGAACGAGACTCTGCAGTTGCCCGAGGGGCTGCACTGATTCAGTTGGAAGGAGAGAGAAAAAAAATGAAACAATCCAAAGCTCCAATCACCACATTTGTTATTTCGCTCTTATTAAAAGGTTCCGGACACTGTCCTATTAGATCAGCTCTTTAGGCTGGTCGCTTATGTCTGGAAACAAGAATCAACTGCTCTGTGGTGGGAGACGCCAGTTGTCGGTAGTCTTCCTTCTTGCTTTCTGTTTGCCTGAGGGTGAAACGCCCCAACT
>NW_025395966.1:0-5981 GCF_016433145.1 Gracilinanus agilis | reverse complement strand
AAAGAGGGGTCTCAGATTTTTATCTATTCTCTTATTGGCTTCCCACATATTTCCTCCTTTTTTTTTTTTTTTTTTTTTTTTTGAGTGGAGTTATAGCGAATGGTCACAGCTATCAGTTATAGAGAGTTTACAAACTACAAGAGGTTCTGTTCAGATTTATAGATTATGGTAATCGACCATGTGTCTCTCTATTGCTCTCAATATCTTTTCCTTTTGTTTTAAATTGAAAAGATTTTAGTTCAATTTGAATTTGCCTTATTGAAGATCTGAGTGATCTAATGAGAAATGAAAAGCAAAACAGAACCATAACAAATAAAATAGGGCATTCACATGTTGGGGTGTGTGAATCTCTCTTATGAGATCCAAGGGAAGTTAGTCTCCCTGAAGGCTCTTGCATACGTAACTAACTTTTAAGTTACACAAATTTGAGGATAAAAAGAAAAGAGGACAAAAACAATGATCAAATGATTGCCAGACGCATTGACAAAAAGCCAATTAGGGGGCAGTCCCCTTTGGCACAAGAGTGTACATTCAAAACAGATGCATTCAATTCCCCATATTTCATTTAACTGCACCCCAAAGTTCATTATGGGATCTTCTTAATGCAGTGTAGATCTCTGCAGGCATCTTCATGGTGTCTTCTTCCAAACAGGTTCATCGTCTGGATTCTGGGGATGTGGCAAACTTCTTATCTTGAAATTACTCTCAAAAGAATTTCAACTTTACATTATAGATTATAAAACATACATTCTCCCCTGAAGAGGGTTAAGGCTAACATCCAGATCAGTTAAGGATACATGACTGAGTTTGGGGGTTGTATAAATCAATTTGTAAAAGAAATTTTTTTTTAAATTTAAAAAATTCAAATAAAAGAGAGAAGAAAATATCTTGTGAATGAAATGCAAAATATCAAAGTCTTATGGGCAAAAATGTAGGGGAAATTAAACTCATAGCAGGTCCTTGTATCAAGGCCCAAGTAAAGTGATTTAAGCAATGGTGCAAGTACCCGTTTAGAAGCCAGGTCTATAGAAAGTTACCACACTTATAAGAGAAAGAAAAGGACCAAATTTTTTTGTGAGAAAGGGAAGTGTCTTTCCCTGGTCTGATTTGCCTGCACTTGAGCCAAGATAATGGCCAACCTTTGGTACTTAACCAGGGTGAAGTTCAAGGAAGTCCAGCCTCTAACATATGTCAGAAAAACTGCAACCCCGAACCCCAATCACTAAGTTTAAGTCCTTTGGTATTGGCATGAGAAAGTTTTGTCAATCCTTCTTGGATTGGTACAGTCTTTTTTTGACCTTGTAGTGCTAGGCCCTGTGCAGTTTCTTACCAATCCCATTGGACTGGGTAGTCTCCTTGACCCTGTGGCTCTTTTGTTCTCTTCTCCTGTAATCAGACAGAATCATTAATTGTAGTCCCATGGTATTTACCAATTCATGGCAGGTTTCCATAGACTTAAGGCTTTGTGGGTATGTTTTAATATTAAAATTATATTACTTTGAAATAAAAAAGGATTAACATTGATTTTATGTACTTTAAGTATAAAAAATAAGAAAAAGGGAAAAAGTCAATTCTATAAAAAATTAAAAGGAAAAGCAATAATAAAATTAAAAATTCAGGGAAAAATACAATGTTTTTAAGTAAAAAAATGTTTTAAAATTCAAAATTATATATATATATATTTTAGATTTAGTGAAATGCCTTTTACCCAAAACTCAGATCCATTTCCTGTATGAATAAAACCTCGATCCCCATATTATAATTCTGGAGTATTATTTGTTTCTTTGTATTTGTAATTAGTTATTCAAATTGATGGTCAGAAAATTATACAAATAAATTAATTTACAAGAGGTTCAAACAAACTTTCACTGAAACAATTCTTAGGATATGTACAGTTTTTTAAGTAAACAGTGGAACATATAGCCTTGCTTTACATATTCAAATTTCTGGGGCTTCAATTTTTATATCACTTTGCTTTGAATAAGGAAAAAGGAGGGAAGGGAGTATAATATTGTTTGACTTGAGGTAAGAGTCAAGGATTATTTATCAATGACATCTTTCTTTTGAATGGTGAATCCAAATCAATAATCCACAAATGAGTAATATCAGTTGTAAATCCAATGACTTTTACCTTAAATAGTAATTGTTACCAATAGCATTTGAAAGTTTTCCAAGATTTACATACCCAATGAAAAATTATAATGTTACAAAATATGATAAACAAATTTTCTTTTTCAATAATTTCTCAATGAATAAATTGATTCTTTTTTGTAATATAGAAAAGAGTGAACAACTTTGCTTGGAATTAAGTTTTCATCAATGTTATCTTGAATAGAGAGGGTTCTGCGTTTTGTTATAATTGTACATTCTGGATTTGAATATATTACTACAAATCACAAATATTATGAGAATACAATCAATTCAATTAACCTTTAAATACAAGTGAAATAGTGAACATAGGAGACATAATTTGACTAGGATCTAGTAACTTAAAGCATAAATTTAAGTTGTCACAATAATTATTATTGCATTTTCTAATATTATTTGAAATAGAGATGACTACTTAAGCTGAACCAGATTTCTGAAAGTTACAAAATTAACATTACCTTCTTACTAATTGTTTCACTTTACTGAGTTTGAGTTAGTAAAAATTGTTGCTGAAAATATTTATAGTCAGAGACTCTCCCTCCTATATGTAGAAGGGGTTAAATTATTTTTGAAACATGTCCAAGGCTGCAGCCGCTTTTCAAGCTGCTGTGCTCTTTAACTCTTTAGTTACTGCATTTATAAAATTTGCCTCATTATTTTAAAACTTTGATGATTTATCACTTCCAGATGAATATTAATTTAAACTTCACTATATCCAAATTGTCCCTGATTAAAACTTCTTAACAAGGTTTCCTACATATACCAGTTATTCTTTCAGACCTCTGCTTAAAAAAGAATAAAACCTGTAGCCTGGCTTTTCCATATCTTAGGACAAATCTACATACCTGATTAAATATTTATTTTAAATCATGAACTAGCATCCTTATATAATTTGCAATCCTCAAATTCAGTTTGATAAGCATTTTTGGCAAATTTGATTATTTAAAACTGTATTTTATATACTGCAAGTCTTAATAGATAACTTCTTCAATATAAAGTTTGTGCATATTTAAAATTAACTGAAATTCCATTTTCTAACTGTTAGTCAATAGATTTATACTATACCATCAGTATCTATTCAAATTCTTAGCAAACATGCATCCTAAAGAATTAGAGAAAGGGCTGTGAGTTTTGAGAAAAAGGAGCTATGTTTTGTGACTTGCCAAAATTATTTTTTGCTGAACTGAGGCAGCATGGATGATTCAATTTTGGCTTAAATTTTTCTCATGAACCATTCTCTGTTTAAAGGGGTCTAATTACAAAATATAACTCAATGGTATTGTTCTAATAATTTATGTTAAGATTTTCACTAACTTCAGTGTGATTAATGGTAGATTAAACTTGTGGCAATCCAAAAGGTTTTTACCACTCTCAGTTAAGCATTTAGATGCATTGATGATTCTGATTAGCTAAGAAAGTTTTAAATTGCACTTCTGAACCTCAGTACACAGTTCAGAATCACTGCCTTTTCTGTCTGAATAAAATTTTTTTAGATTGCATTTAGAATCCTTGTTAAATTTGATTAAATATATATCTCAGTATTTAACCTGTTGATAGAATTTGGTGGTAGGATCAAATCTGTCCCCTGTTATTGTCTTACTATTTCTTTGTTCCCTTTCTTATGGCCAGTAAGAAATGGAAGAAGAAAAGTAGACAAATTATCTTGTTGATTCTCGCCTTAATGAGAGCAGAGAATATGATTTCTTTTAATCAATTAAATTTTTTAGAGTTTAAAACACTCAGAAATCCATTGGAGATGTTATTTTTCTGAATTTCTCAAATTCCTCTGTCTGTCTTTCCCATTCCTCCGGAATGAATGAGAAAGAGAGAGAGAGATTTATTTTCTCCAAAATTCCATTGTGATCACAGACAAACAAAACCATTACAAACAGATTAGAGACACATAAACACAACATATAGACACACAGACTGTTCAAAAACATTTTTCCCGGGCATTTCACGCATACTCTAACAAATATAAGACATCCTATCAAAGATCAATAAATCACATCTTACGTGGCTAAAGAAATCTGGAGAAAAAAGAAAGTTTATTATTCAGAAAACTGATTAACTCTAGCAAGGAACTGGCTAAGCTAGGATGAATTCTTGGACTAAATTTAGTCATTAGTGGGGCCAGTGGTTGGCCTCCTTTCCATCTTCCCTGAAATCTCTTATCAGGTAATCTGTAACCATTTCGATGGAATTTGGAATTACAATTTTTCTTCCAGTGGTAACCTTTCTCACATCTGGGACACAAAGAGTTAGGGGCATTGGAACAAGAGTCTTTTGCAGTCTTTGAGCCCTTAATCATTTCAGAATATGTTTTTCCTTTCAGGGCTGCTGCGATGACTATACCCTGCATATATGCTGGAGTAAAGTCCTCACAAGCTTTCAAGTAGTCATCAATAGTCCCAGATTCTTTAATATTTTGAAGCATGCTCTGACACACCTTATTGGCATTGTCATAGGCAAACTTTTGGACTATTATCCGGATTGAATATTCATCATTTGTATATTTTGTTACTTCTTGATTTAACCTTTCTACAAAATCTGAGTATCTTTCCTCTGATCCTTGTCTAATCTCAGCCAAACCTGTGGACAGTTTCTTAGTTGCTGGGATCCTTTTCCAAGCCTCTAAGGCACACCTTGTACATTGAATTAGAGCTTCTCTAGGTAAATTAAGCTGATCAGCATGTAATTCCCATTCATCTATTCCAAGTAACATTTCTTTAGTAACTCTGATGCCCTGTTTTTTATTAATGGCTGCCTTCTGTTTTGCCACCCCATCAAATTCTGATTTCCAAAAGAGGTAGTCTCCTGCAGAAAGGGAATATTTTGCTATATGATTCCAATCCAAGGGAGTGATCCAAAGCCCTTCCAAAGTTTTCACCAAAGTTAAAGCGTATGGAGAAGCAGGACCATATGAAGAACAAGCTGTCTTAATTTCTTTTAACACTTTGTAGGGAAGAGGCTCCCATGTAGGAGCTACTTCTTCATCATCATCCAATTCATCTGCTCTAAAAATAATTGGGAAACAGAACGACGTGTCTCCGTCCTTCTGAGCATTTTTTATTGCCCCTTTAAACCCTATATTCTGGGGCTGGGGCTGTGGAATTGGAGCTTCAAGCAGCAGAGGCTCCTCTGCTGTTATCTCTCTTTCCTCTTTGGAAGAGAGGTTTTTAGGTGGGGGAGGGTCTGCTGCTTGTGGCTTTTTCCTTCGAATTTTAAAGTTCCAGTTTGATTTACAAGGAGCCTTTTCCTCCTCCTCTGATTCTAACATTGAAACCTTAAAGATTTCATTCTCTGCATTTTGACCAGATAACAAAATTGTTTTTTCAGCAGACGAAACTTTTACTGGCACTTGTTCTAGTCCATGCTCAATACAATAAGTTTTCAAATCATTGCCAACTTTTTGCCAGAATTCTAAGGGAATCCATGGGCTACAATTTTGAATAAGATCAAGAAATTTAGTGAGCTGTTCTTTACTAATTTTTGCCCCCCATTTCCTGAGGGTATAATCAGTTATAGCAATAAAAAGAATTCTTTCCTTTGATTCACTGTGCCCCATGGTGTTTGTTTGTCTTAAATTGAAAAGATAAAAGATAAAAGTTACTCACCTCGAATCCCCCACGTTCTCCTCTCTGTGAGCCAGCAGCGAAACCGGAGGGGGGTGGGGATGAGTCTCCTAGCCACCTGAATTTAGGAAGCGCTTTGGCTTGAGGGGAAAAGGTATTCGCACTGCTCAGAAAGCCCCCGCGTTAGGCGCCATTCATATAGGGGGCCATGCCTCTATATGATTTTTTGGGGTCCTGAGCGGCGTGGTGGCATAGGAT
>NW_025395965.1:0-3042 GCF_016433145.1 Gracilinanus agilis | reverse complement strand
ATATGATTGTCTGATCAAATGAAATATAGAGAGAAAGAGAGGAAGAGAGAGAGTGAGAGAGAGCGAAAGACAGAAAGAGAAAGACAGAAAGAGAGAGAAAAGAGAGAGAGAAGAGAAAGAGAGAGATATTGTGAAAGGCAATTAACAGGTTCAAAAATTTCTAGATCCATCTAGCTCCTTGAAGTGTAGGCTTAAAAATTCTAGTATCTGAAGAATTCTACAAGATGTCGGGACACTTCTTGAGGTTACCCTTATTTACTATCAATTAGTTAGAAGTTCACTTTTGCAAAGACAGACATGCTGAATGATGAAAGCAAAGAGTAGTAGAAACATGAGAACAAAATATAGACACCCCCTCCTCACTAGCATCTCTAGAGTTTGTGGTTTAAAAAATAAAACTGCAACTTCACTGTCAGACTAAAAATGACTTTTATAACTTGAAATCATAATGAAAATTTAATAGAATCTATATATGACCATTGTTCTCTGCTCCAAGAAGCTCCTTAGGGATGTGAAAGCCTTAAATCTAAGGATAAGTAGAGCTCTTCTAATTCATGTAATTAAACAGTGAATTAGAGAGATGTTCACTGTATTATAACTCCTCACCTCCAAAACTATTCCCCAAGTAGACTCTCTTAACAACTAGTAGCAAAACCCTTGAGAAACCAACAAACTACATCAGGGGACCCATTTCAAGCCCTTTTAGGTTAGCCTTAGACAAAATTGGGAGAAGAAATAGGTTTTCTACATTCCCTTATCTCCCTTTCTCTGTGTCACTCTCCCCATTTGTTCTTCTTCTCTCCCTAAATATCCAGTGACCCCATCTACCCCTTTGGTTGTCCATAAGCCCACATATATAATTTATCATGGCGCCTACTGTCCATCCTGTGCTCCTAATCTTTTCCTCCTTTCTCCCCTTCTCTCCCTTCTCGAAATATGAAATACCTACTTCTCTGATAAAGTATTCATGAGCCCAAATACCTAACCCAGGAATATACACACTTTGGAAGAGCATTTTTTTAAGTTGTTCATCTTAAATATGCTAATACTGCTACTAAAACAGAAAGACAGTATTGAGGTAGTGTGGCCTACCGTACTGGTTCAATAGTTAAAACAATTTGGAATTAAATCCTGCTTCTGACACATACTAACATATGTGACACTGGGGAAGTCACTTAACTTCTCAGGGGCCAAGGCAACTCTCAAAGGCTGTATATTACAGAACAGTGTTCTTCTTTCTGCACTGGCAGAGGGAATTGGGAGTTTTCCAGAGGAGAGCTCCCTACCCTGACAAACTTGCCAGTAAAGTTACAAATCATAAGAATGATGGTATCGACATTGTTGCTTCTGCTGCTGCTTCTGCGCTGATGATGATGATGGTATTAATACTGTGCTTTAGGATTTACAAAATGCTTTCTTCACAACAAAGCAAAGCACTTGAAGGGACAGGCACCTGGATCTCACCACATCCTCATCCAGTCTACAAAGAGCTTTGATTTTTTTCCCATGGAAGGCAGCGTGTAAATATAAAAGATTATATGCATCTCCTAGTCATGCAGATGAAATTTAAAATAACTGAACATTAAAATTTCAACTTATCCAAACCACGATTCTTTATTTAGGGCTAGCAGCCTGCTAAATTAAAAAGGAAAAATTAAAATGTTATGAGCAATTAACATCTCTCATACTTATGCAGTGTTTCTCTTCAAATGTCTATGAAATATTAAGGTGGTGAATAATAGCTGGCAGTCCTCCAGGGCTATGCAAAGCACAATACTCTCAACTGGCAGCTAGCATGTCTCTGCATCAGCAGTCTGGGAAACTTAACAAAGCAGATCAGGGATAATAGAGTTCCCCTCTTCCATCTCCCTCTGCATCTGTAGCTGTTTGCATTTCTCTTTTGCATTTCCCCCCTGTTTTTCTCCTTAATTTTTTAATTCAGTGATTAAATCTTCAATTTAACCAGCCTAAATAAGAAAGAATTAGCAAAGATCAATTAAAGTGCTCTGAGAGATTCCTTTTCATGAGTTTCAAATCTATTTTAATAAAACTAAGCTTCTCCTTCAAAGATAGGCCCCTGTTTTAATAATAACAGCTTTGTGGCAGGTAGGTGGTAAGAGAGATAGAGTGTCGGTCCTGAGGACAGGAAGACCAGGAAGTTGCTATTCTGATACTAGCCATTTGACTCTAGGCAAATCTTTCCTTCCATTTTAGAATCAATACTGTGTGTTGGTTCCAAGGCAGAAGAATGGTAAGGATTAGATGATGGGGGTTAAGTGGCTTGCCTGGGGTCACATGGCTAGGAAGTATCTGAGGTAAGATCTGAACCCAGGACCTTCCATCTGTAGGCCTGACTCAATACCCTGAGCCACCTTGCTGTCCCTTTTAGGCATGTCATTTAATCATCTGTTAAATGGAGGAAATAAGAGCACCTACCATTCAGGGTTGTTGTGAGGATCAAATAAGGCTAATGTATATAACAAAGTACTTTGCAAACTTAAAAGCTCTTTATAAATGTGAGCTGTCATTCTGTACCTGTGATAAATGGAACACCACATTCTCTGCATTCAAGTTAAGCTTCTTATGAACTATGAAGTGGTGATGGTGGACATAAGTAAGCTGCAACCAGCTGTAGATACAGGATCATCCAGGAAAAGTAGCAAAGAAGGCAAGAAAAGAAAATGATAGAAGAAAAAATATGACCAGAAAAAAGACAGGTCAGAGAACAACAGGAGTGAAGGATAAACACCTGTCAGCCCATGGTATCAATTGACTTCTAAACAATGTCAAGAGATCAATAGTAAGGATTCCAGCACATTCAGTAAACACTCTCTGACAGATTCACGAAAGCACTTAGACAAAAGCCACATAGGCAAGGCTGGTTTGGATAGGCTGTACTGCTGGAGGAAGTACCCACATCGTTGAGGTCACAAATCCACCAAAGTATAAAAATAAGAAAGATTGACCATATTTCATTTGATCAGACAATCATATAAGATAAAAAATGAATAATAATAGGAATAAAAATTGATTAAGTACTTT
>NW_025395964.1:0-3042 GCF_016433145.1 Gracilinanus agilis | reverse complement strand
AAAGTACTTAATCAATTTTTATTCCTATTATTATTCATTTTTTATCTTATATGATTGTCTGATCAAATGAAATATGGTCAATCTTTCTTATTTTTATACTTTGGTGGATTTGTGACCTCAACGATGTGGGTACTTCCTCCAGCAGTACAGCCTATCCAAACCAGCCTTGCCTATGTGGCTTTTGTCTAAGTGCTTTCGTGAATCTGTCAGAGAGTGTTTACTGAATGTGCTGGAATCCTTACTATTGATCTCTTGACATTGTTTAGAAGTCAATTGATACCATGGGCTGACAGGTGTTTATCCTTCACTCCTGTTGTTCTCTGACCTGTCTTTTTTCTGGTCATATTTTTTCTTCTATCATTTTCTTTTCTTGCCTTCTTTGCTACTTTTCCTGGATGATCCTGTATCTACAGCTGGTTGCAGCTTACTTATGTCCACCATCACCACTTCATAGTTCATAAGAAGCTTAACTTGAATGCAGAGAATGTGGTGTTCCATTTATCACAGGTACAGAATGACAGCTCACATTTATAAAGAGCTTTTAAGTTTGCAAAGTACTTTGTTATATACATTAGCCTTATTTGATCCTCACAACAACCCTGAATGGTAGGTGCTCTTATTTCCTCCATTTAACAGATGATTAAATGACATGCCTAAAAGGGACAGCAAGGTGGCTCAGGGTATTGAGTCAGGCCTACAGATGGAAGGTCCTGGGTTCAGATCTTACCTCAGATACTTCCTAGCCATGTGACCCCAGGCAAGCCACTTAACCCCCATCATCTAATCCTTACCATTCTTCTGCCTTGGAACCAACACACAGTATTGATTCTAAAATGGAAGGAAAGATTTGCCTAGAGTCAAATGGCTAGTATCAGAATAGCAACTTCCTGGTCTTCCTGTCCTCAGGACCGACACTCTATCTCTCTTACCACCTACCTGCCACAAAGCTGTTATTATTAAAACAGGGGCCTATCTTTGAAGGAGAAGCTTAGTTTTATTAAAATAGATTTGAAACTCATGAAAAGGAATCTCTCAGAGCACTTTAATTGATCTTTGCTAATTCTTTCTTATTTAGGCTGGTTAAATTGAAGATTTAATCACTGAATTAAAAAATTAAGGAGAAAAACAGGGGGGAAATGCAAAAGAGAAATGCAAACAGCTACAGATGCAGAGGGAGATGGAAGAGGGGAACTCTATTATCCCTGATCTGCTTTGTTAAGTTTCCCAGACTGCTGATGCAGAGACATGCTAGCTGCCAGTTGAGAGTATTGTGCTTTGCATAGCCCTGGAGGACTGCCAGCTATTATTCACCACCTTAATATTTCATAGACATTTGAAGAGAAACACTGCATAAGTATGAGAGATGTTAATTGCTCATAACATTTTAATTTTTCCTTTTTAATTTAGCAGGCTGCTAGCCCTAAATAAAGAATCGTGGTTTGGATAAGTTGAAATTTTAATGTTCAGTTATTTTAAATTTCATCTGCATGACTAGGAGATGCATATAATCTTTTATATTTACACGCTGCCTTCCATGGGAAAAAAATCAAAGCTCTTTGTAGACTGGATGAGGATGTGGTGAGATCCAGGTGCCTGTCCCTTCAAGTGCTTTGCTTTGTTGTGAAGAAAGCATTTTGTAAATCCTAAAGCACAGTATTAATACCATCATCATCATCAGCGCAGAAGCAGCAGCAGAAGCAACAATGTCGATACCATCATTCTTATGATTTGTAACTTTACTGGCAAGTTTGTCAGGGTAGGGAGCTCTCCTCTGGAAAACTCCCAATTCCCTCTGCCAGTGCAGAAAGAAGAACACTGTTCTGTAATATACAGCCTTTGAGAGTTGCCTTGGCCCCTGAGAAGTTAAGTGACTTCCCCAGTGTCACATATGTTAGTATGTGTCAGAAGCAGGATTTAATTCCAAATTGTTTTAACTATTGAACCAGTACGGTAGGCCACACTACCTCAATACTGTCTTTCTGTTTTAGTAGCAGTATTAGCATATTTAAGATGAACAACTTAAAAAAATGCTCTTCCAAAGTGTGTATATTCCTGGGTTAGGTATTTGGGCTCATGAATACTTTATCAGAGAAGTAGGTATTTCATATTTCGAGAAGGGAGAGAAGGGGAGAAAGGAGGAAAAGATTAGGAGCACAGGATGGACAGTAGGCGCCATGATAAATTATATATGTGGGCTTATGGACAACCAAAGGGGTAGATGGGGTCACTGGATATTTAGGGAGAGAAGAAGAACAAATGGGGAGAGTGACACAGAGAAAGGGAGATAAGGGAATGTAGAAAACCTATTTCTTCTCCCAATTTTGTCTAAGGCTAACCTAAAAGGGCTTGAAATGGGTCCCCTGATGTAGTTTGTTGGTTTCTCAAGGGTTTTGCTACTAGTTGTTAAGAGAGTCTACTTGGGGAATAGTTTTGGAGGTGAGGAGTTATAATACAGTGAACATCTCTCTAATTCACTGTTTAATTACATGAATTAGAAGAGCTCTACTTATCCTTAGATTTAAGGCTTTCACATCCCTAAGGAGCTTCTTGGAGCAGAGAACAATGGTCATATATAGATTCTATTAAATTTTCATTATGATTTCAAGTTATAAAAGTCATTTTTAGTCTGACAGTGAAGTTGCAGTTTTATTTTTTAAACCACAAACTCTAGAGATGCTAGTGAGGAGGGGGTGTCTATATTTTGTTCTCATGTTTCTACTACTCTTTGCTTTCATCATTCAGCATGTCTGTCTTTGCAAAAGTGAACTTCTAACTAATTGATAGTAAATAAGGGTAACCTCAAGAAGTGTCCCGACATCTTGTAGAATTCTTCAGATACTAGAATTTTTAAGCCTACACTTCAAGGAGCTAGATGGATCTAGAAATTTTTGAACCTGTTAATTGCCTTTCACAATATCTCTCTCTTTCTCTTCTCTCTCTCTTTTCTCTCTCTTTCTGTCTTTCTCTTTCTGTCTTTCGCTCTCTCTCACTCTCTCTCTTCCTCTCTTTCTCTCTATATTTCATTTGATCAGACAATCATAT
>NW_025395963.1:697-1270 GCF_016433145.1 Gracilinanus agilis | reverse complement strand
TTGGAAAACAATATGGGAGAGATTAGGTTTAGATCAACATCTCACACCCTACACCAAGATAAATTCAGAGTGGGTGAATGACCTGAATATAAAGAGGGAAACTATAAAGAAGTTAAGTGAACACAAAATAGTATACCTATCAGATCTCTGGGAAAGGAAAGATTTTAAAACCAAGCAAGAGTTAGAGAAAATTACAAAATGTAAATTAAATGGTTTTGATTATATCAAGCTAAAAAGCTTTTGTACAAATAAAAACAATGTGGCCAAAATCAGAAGGGAAACAACAAATTGGGAAAAAATCTTTATAACAAAAAACTCTGACAGGGGTCTAATTACTCAAATATACAAGGAGTTAAAGCAATTGTATAAAAAATCAAGCCATTCCCCAATTGATAAATGGGCAAGAGACATGAATAGGCAATTTTCAGGTAAAGAAATCAAAAGTATCAATAAGCAGATGAGAAAGTGGTCTAAATCTCTAATAATTAGAGAAATGCAAATCAAAATAACTCTGAGGTACCACCTCACACCTAGAAGATTGGCCAAAATGAAAGAAGGGGAGAGTAATGAATG
>NW_025395963.1:0-612 GCF_016433145.1 Gracilinanus agilis | reverse complement strand
TCAGGTAAAGAAATCAAAAGTATCAATAAGCACATGAGAAAGTGGTCTAAATCTCTAATAATAAGAGAAATGCAAATCAAAACAACTCTGAGATATCACCTCACACCTAGAAGATTGGCTAAAATGATAGCAGGGAAGAGTAATAAATGCTGGAGGGGATGTGACAAAATTGGGACATTAATGCATTGCTGGTGGAGTTGTGAACTGATCCAACCATTCTGGCTGGCAATTTGGAACTATGCTCAAAGGGCTATAAAAGAATGCCTGCCCTTTGATCCAGCCATAGCATTGTTGGGTTTGTACCCCAAAGAGATCATAGATAAACAGACTTGTACAAAAATATTTATAGTTGTGCTTTTTGTAGTGGCAAAAAACTGGAAAATGAGGGCATGCCCTTCAATTGGGGAATGGCTGAACAAATTGTGGTATATGCGGGTGATGGAATACTATTGTGATCAAAGGAATAATAAACTGGAGGAATTCCAGGTGAACTGGAAAGACCTCCAGGAACTGATGCAGAGCGAAAGGAGCAGATCCAGGAGAACATCGTACACAGAGACTGATATACTGTGGTAAAATTGAATGTAATGGACTTCTGTACCAGCAGCAATG
>NW_025395962.1:0-3814 GCF_016433145.1 Gracilinanus agilis | reverse complement strand
ATATCAATAATATGGAAATAGGTCTGGATCAATGACACATGTAAAACCCAGTGGAACTGCTCATTGGCTATGGGAGGGGGTGGGAGGAAGGAAGGGAAAGAAAATGAATCATGTAACCATGGAAAAATACCCTAAATTAAATAAAAATTTTCTCTGACCCTCTTGCTCCCAAAGACTTGCAGGATAACACACAAACTTCCTAAAATGGCACTCAAAGCCCTCTGCAACCTGATCCCAACCTACTTCCCTCTCAAAAGGTTCTTTCTCCTTATTCACCGGAGGCAGATCTTTCCATCTAGATAAACTGGTTTATTCACTAGGCCCCAAGCATGCTTCGTACTGCATTTGGAGAATTCTGCTCAACCATAATACCACCCCCTATTCTGCACCTATCCAAGTCTAACTTTTCTGGTGAGCCCCCTCTCAAATCCCTTCCCTCCAACTTCAAAGCTCTAACTCAAACGCCCCCCCTGCCATCTAACTCCCTCAGCTTAAATCTTTTCTCTTTTGGCAGTCAATCTGTCATGTACTGTCCTATAATAATGAAGCGCTATCTGCACTTCTTCTTTACTAAGTTGTAGATGGATATTTAATTTGGCTGTTTCCTGTGCCTCCAATTCAGGGCCAGAGGGCACTTTACACTGGTGAGTTCTCTTCTTATCACTGGACAGTGTGAGGCACTCCCAAGGATTGGCAGATGAAATAATCACCTAAGCTGGTAAATGGGGAGTTAGGCTTTTACTGCTCCTTCCAAACTGGGCCTGCATGAAGAGTAAGTTTATTTGGCTTCAGCTCCATGATTTGGGCAAGAATTGATGGAGATTAATGACTGTTGTATACCCCTGACTTTGCAGGGCTCTACCCAGGTGAGTGAGTTGCTGGGAAGCAATGAGGTAATGAGGAGGTAACAAAACTTGTAGCCTGCAGGTCCTCTGAGCATCCCCATCCAAGCTGGGCAGTCAGCAGGGCTAATGAACAACTGATCAGAGGACTGACTCCTCAAAAGGGCTTTGATTAGGCCAACGAGAGACATTCCCCCTCCACCACAACACCCGCCTTGTCCCCACAACAAAGATACAATGGGCAGCAGCCTCCTTATACAGAGGTAAAAACCTTCTTGTTGGCATGAACTGGTATGATGTGCTCTACTCAACAGGTTCTGACTCTTACTCTTCGGCAAAAACCAACACTTGATTAAATTCAATTAACTGCTTAATGATGTTTCTCTTAAAGCTACTTGGACTACTGGATATTTATTTGACTAACCCAACAACAATATCCAAAAGCATATACAAGAAGGCTTTTAATTTAAGTGATTTAAAAGAAATGGGAATATCAGAATTATTAATGAAATTGAGGTCAAATGAGAAGCTGATCAGTGAAATTTTTGAGCCTTAAGTACTTAATAGGACCTTATCTGTGCCCAACTGTTTCTGAAGGTGGTTGTTCCTTGTCTGACTCTTGGATTGGCCACAAGCTTTTTTTTTTAATCCCTCACCTTCTATTTCAAAATCAATACTGTGTTTTGGTTCTAGGGCAGATGAGTAGTAAGGGTTAGGCAATGGGGGCTAAGGGATTTGCCAGGGTCACACAGCCAGGAAGAGTCTGAAGCCACATTTGAACCCAGGACCTTCCAGGCCTGGATCTCTGTCTACTGAGCCATCTAGTTGTCCCTTAGGCCACAAGGTGTTGAGGCACTTTATGTGTAAGGCGGACTCCTCCAACCCTGAGAAATAGTTCCTGAAACAGGAGCTACACCTAGTCTCCATTTACAGCAGAGGAGAAGGAAGCTTGGAGATGTTAATCACACATCTAGTCAGTACCGGGGCTGGGCTGATTCCTACCAAGCCCTTCTCAGGTCGGGGAGCACTTCACCTTGTGGATCAGCCACCCTGCCTGTCCTGGAGGGGCAGAGGCCGCCTTTCTACTCTCATCTCATTTCCCTTCTCCTCAGTGACTTGTAGCACTTTTCCACATGGTCATAGTTTGCTCACCTTCTAATCTGTATTCAGGATTGGTTTTTAGCCTTTTGCTCTCCAGTCTTTTTCACAAAAACTGTGAAAAGTAGATGGGTCAATGATATTATTCACAAGATGAAATGCTATTGTCCTGGTTGTTGTTTTCTATCCAATGGTGATTAAGTGAAGAATATGGCTTGGTGGTTTCAGTCTGGAGTTGAAAGCCTCTCTTGGGCTTCACTTCTACTTCATGGGATCAACCGCTTTCTAGCATGTAAAGGCTGACTCTGAAAATGCAACAATGAGTGTGAGCCGGCTCCAGCACACCCCAGCCTCTTAGGAGAGCCACCAGAGGGGAAAAGGATAATGACCGTACCCAGATCCCAGGCTGACCACACTCTCCTCCTGGATTAATAAGCATGGTATAGGCAAGGGACAGCACCACTAATCATATCCATGCCCCGCAGATACCCTAATATTCCAATTAGATAAGATGACTTAGATAAATCTTTTCCATCATTAACAATGTTCAAGACAATTTCCCAATTTAAAAATCAAAGCAGTAAGGCAGGACATAAATTGCATTACATTCATTCCCTAGCCAATGTTTGCTTAGCATAGACAAAAAGGGCTCTCAACTGCAGTATTTAATATTGTCTTGATATTGGAAGGTTGGCAGTAAAGATAAATGTCCGTTTTTATTTTGATTATTAGACTATCTTTTCAGAAAGAATGCATGAATTCTGCATAACTGATTCTAGCATGTAGAAAATTCCGAGGTGAATTTGGAATATAAATCTTAAAGACTTCTGTTCACCTGCACCTCTTAATAGTTTTGTAATAAAACAATGACCAAGGACAGTAAAGGAGAGTTATCATAATTGCAGTCATCTCCTTAGGAATTCAGTTTTGTGACTTATTAACAAAGGATGTGAAAGAATACATTTCACAAAAATAAAGATAAATTCTGGAATTTTCAAACAACCATTCAAGCCATGAACATTTATTGAGTTATTGATAAGAGTTTATGGCCTCCAAGGAACTAGGCACTGTGCTAAACGCTGGGGTTACAAAAAGCGGGGAGAGCCAGTCCTTGCCCTCAAGGAGGTTACAGTTTAATGGAAAGGCAATAAGCAAGCTATATGCAGGATAAATACAGAATAATTAACAGAAGGGAGGCCCTAGAATTAAATGGGCTTGGGCCAAATGCCATCTTTTTCATTAAACTTTCCCCAGTTCTACCCCATTCCTAGCTATCACTGCTCTCTCCCTAAATTTGCCTTTATTCAATACTATTTTTTTAATCCTTACTTTCTTTTTAGTAACAATCCTAAGACAGGTGGGCAAGGGATAGGCAATCAGGGTTAAGTGACTTGCCCAGGGTCACCCAGCCAGGCCATATTAGAACCCAGGCCCTACTGACTCCGACTCCAACATGCTATCCTCTGTGCTACCTAGCTGCCCTTATTTCCTGTCAATTTGCACACATGTTCTAACATTTCCTGAAGAATGTAAGGTCTCTGAAAACAAGTTTCATTTCACTTGTCTCTGTATCTCAATGCCCTGCACAGAACTGATGCTTAATTAATTCTTTTTGAAATAAATTGGTACCTTCCAAAACACCAAAGGGAAAAATGAAACATTGCTGTTTTCATTCAAATTCTGTATACAAATCAAATGTAATGGACTTCTCTACTAGCAGCAATGCAATGATCCAAGACATTTCTGAGGGACTTATGAGAAAGATGCTACCCATATCCAGAGAAAGAACTGTGGGAGCAGAAACACAGAAGAAAAACAACTGCTTGGTCACATGGTTCAATGGGGATATGATTGGGGATGTAGACTGTATGCGA
>NW_025395961.1:0-2087 GCF_016433145.1 Gracilinanus agilis | reverse complement strand
TCAACTGCCCCTCACCCAAAGTTCTCCAGGGGGGTCCCCTGGAATTCTGGGTGAGGCTCTCCCTGTACCTTTGCAAGGATTCCATGTTTTGCATCTGCACACAACACTTTATCCACTATATCATGGTGCCTGTAGATAGATTCTTCATCACTGTCATAGCAGGGGAGCTCAATGATGCAAGGCAGGGTCATTGTGTTTTTAGAGGGAGGAGTTAGGTTCACTTTCACAAATATCTCTTTGTTTTCTCATATCCAATATCAAAGTCAAGGAAAGTCTGAGGACTGGCTGAAGAAGACCACAAAATGTAGGTATGAGGCATGGAGATTTACAGGAGTTTCAAAAAAAAGAGCAGGAATCATTTCTTGGTATCATGCAGAAGAAGCTGGAGGCAAATGGTGCTAGGTCCCTAAACCCCACATCTTTTGAACTGTTTGGTCTCTTTATTCTAGAGACATTCCAAACTTTAAGTTCATCCCTCCCAAATCAATATTTACATGTGAGAGGAATGACCATCTACTCAAAAAAAAAATCTTGAACTCGGCATTAATGTGGCAAAGGCTATTTTATTTCATCCTCATGAGAATTGGTACTAATGGTCCAGTGCTACAGAGGTTGCAGCCAGCAAGCAAGTACAAGGAATGGGAGCAGTCAGGCTCCCTTTTATTAATGTGACTCAGTCCCTCCCTTGTTCATTATTGGCAGGTTACAAGAGAGTTACAATCTAGTCACGAGAGCTAGCTAATCAGAGCACAATTTATAACCCCAATCATTTACATTAAAGTAAAGCAACTTCACTTGTTAGTTTCTTCAAGAACTAACCTATGATGTGTTCCACATCATGTCCTGCTGACATGGATGTGGAGAAAAGGAACTTAACCTAGGAACATAAAACTTAACTCAATTTTCTTTTCTTTTTACTCTATTATACAGGCTTATGAGGAGAGCCCACCATCTTGTCAGGACTCATCCCTCACAATGTGTTTTATCTATATATTTCAAGCCTTAAAATATTCTCTGGCCAAATTAACTTGGGAAATTTTGCTGTAGCTCATTCTAATCTTAATTCACCACAATGAGGTTTCAACTGGCTCAGGCTTCTGTGTTATGACTTAGGACCCTCAAAAGGTTGACATTACCTTATTTTGGAGGCTTAGTCTACTAAAGATAGCTATTAGAAAATTTCATTATACCTGTATAGAGAGCCTGCTCCCTATAAGGTTTTGGGGGAAAAAGGTATTCACACTGCTCAGAAAGCCCTCACGTTAGGTGCCATCATATAGAGAGCCTGCTCCCTATATGGTTTTGGGGTCCTGAGTGGCATTTCGTGGCATAGGATTGTTAAGACAGGAGAAAGAAAATGAGAACAACCAGACTAGTGGTTAGCCCATGTTGCTCTAAACGCTATGGGCTTTGGAGTTTATTTTATACTGGTTTCAAACAAAGAACACAAAGAAAGAGTCTCAGCTGTGAAGGGGTTACAAATCATACACAATCCATTAAAGTCTAAAAAGTAGAGAGATGAGGGGCAGCTGGGTAGCTCAGTGGAGTGAGAGTCAGGCCTAGAGACAGGAGGTCCTAGGTTCAAACCCAGCCTCAGCCACTTCCCAGCTGTGTGACCCTGGGCAAGTCACTTGACCCCCATTGCCCACCCTTACCACTCTTCCACCTATGAGACAATACACCGAGATTAAGGGTTTAAAAAAAAAAAAAGTAGAGAGATGGGTACAAGGGAAAGGGCCAGATTCCAACCACCAATTAGTAGGGGTTAATTCTGGGAGCAGAAATATATTTCATAGAGATGTTTACTAATTGCGTTCTGCCTTGATTTACAGGTCTGCACCTGGTCAGATAGTCTGGCTTCAGTCTTATCTCTATCTTTGTCTGAGTCCAGCCTTGACTATATTTTTTAGAGTTCAGGCTTCTTAATTATCAAGGAGAGAATTTTTTAACTCAGTAGTTGCTGGTCTGCTAAGGACTCAAAGCTTTTCAATAAGTCTATAATATTTTTCCAATAAGAAAAGGTATAGATCATAAGAGGTATCAAAAGAGGGGTCTCAGATTTTTATCCATTCTCTTATTGGCTTCCC
>NW_025395960.1:0-4703 GCF_016433145.1 Gracilinanus agilis | reverse complement strand
CATATATATATATATATATATAAATATATCAGTTTGACCCCACTGATTCCTTTGATTTCCTTAAGTATCTTAAGTATTTTAAATAGTTAAACTATATTTTGTATCATAGATATCTTAATTATCCTTAGTTATCACTTTCCCATGTAGGAATGTGATTCATTTAATTCCATTTAGTTTCACGAGGTTTCCCCTTTTATGTTTACCTTTTTCTTTTTCTCTTTGAGGTCAAATTTTCACTTCTGATCTTTTAGTCATGACTATCTAGAAATCCTCTATTTCATTAAATATATATATATGTATGTATATATGTGTATATATATACATACATATATATATATATATATTTCTTCCCCTTTAGTATTATGCTAAGTTTGCTGTGTATATGGTTTTTTATTTTGATTCCAGATCCCCTAAAGCTATTGTATTCCATGCCTTTTGGTATTTTAATATAAAAAATGCTATGTTCTGTGTAATCTTAACTGTGATTCCATGATAATTGATCTTTTTCAGAATTTTTCCAGTATTTTGTCCTTGAACTGGGAGGTTATGAATTTTGTTCATGTTGTCCTGAGATTTAAAAAATTCTGATCTCTTTCAGGAGGTGATCACTATTCTTTTGATTTTTATTTTCTTCTATTATTCATAAACATCAAGGCAATTCATTATGATAATTTCTTGCAACATAGCATTCAGCCTCTTTTTTTTTGTTCATGGCTTTCAGGTAATCCAATTATTCTTAGTTCATCTCTCCTGCTTCTATTTTCTAATGAAATGTTTCAGATTTTCTTCAGTTTTTCCCATTCTTTTGAAATTGATTTATTGTTTCTTGATGTCCTCTTGAGCTATTAGTTTCCATTTGTCCAATTCTAATTCTTAGGAAGTTGTTTTCTTGATTGAAGTTTTGTACTTCCTTTTCCAATTCTCTTATTTCATCTAGAATTTTTCTTCTACCTTTAATTTTTTTAGAAAATAAGTTTTGTATTCTCAGTTTAATGTAGAAACAATTTTTTGATAATTGTTTTTATGATATTTTAGGATTTAGATATTTTTCTCTCCATATCTCCCATAAATAGTCAGATAAAGGTTATACCAGTGCTTTTATGCAATAAACATTTCCACATTGTTCATGTCATGATAAAAGACACATCACAGATACAATATAAAATTTATGATAGAAATAGAATGGAAGAGGGTATGCTTTGATCTTCCATCAGGCTCCAACTGTTCCTTCTTAAGCTATGGATACCATTTTTCAATATGAGTCTTTTGTGGGTTATACTGGACATTTGTTTTCCAGGTTTGTCTGAATTAATCCAGTGGATCATTACTTATGCACATCATGTGTTCCATTACAACCATATACTACAACTTGTTCATCCATTCCTTAAATGATGTAATTTTCCCCATGTCATTTTCCAATTCTTTGTAACTACAAAAGGAGCTATCAAAATATTTCAGTACAGGTAACATCTGTTACCTTATTTCTGATCTCTTTATGTTACAGACCCAATAGCTGAATTGCTGGGTAAGAAGGTAAGCATAGTCATATGGCCCTTTGAACTGGGTTCCATATTGCTTTTTGTAATGGTTGTATCAGTTCACAGTTCCACCGAAAGTATATTATGTAATGCAAGGTGGCTAACAGAAACTTTTTGCTTCTGTAATTTCTAATGGTCATAAAAAGTCAGTTAGAAGTCTTAGAATCTTCAGAAAGTCAGTTAGAACCTAAAGCTATAAATAGAGGTGAAGTTCCAATTGACAAAGCTTTTGCCTTCTGGCTTTCGCTGTGGCTGGAGGCTTTTGCTTTGGCTTAGCCTGTTAGCTGAGGCCTTTTGGCTTGGCTTTACTTCAGCCTTGGCCTATGCTTATTTGTCTTGGGGAAATTTAAACCTATCTCATTTCTCTGGACCTCTCCCTGATCTCTCCATCTACAATCCCTCCCCTTCCCCTGAATTTCCTTTGGGCCCTGGGTTGAAGGGAGGTTTGGGTGATTGGACATTGTGAGTTTCGTTTCTATAGACAAGTAGAGTATCCTCAAACAAGTTACCCCTAGTTTTAGTGATTTAATAAGGACTTTGCTTAAAAGGCAGTCAAATCTCCCAACTGGGAGAGTAGGCTCTCTCAGTCTAAACCTCTCTGTGACCCATCCCCCACCATCACCCCTCTCCCTAGCAGCAGTTAGAAAATCCTGAACCTCTTTCCTTCTGACTAACCTGAGATTAATAAATCCCCTTGTTACCTACTCAAAGCCTCTGGTGAATCATTGTATCAAAAATTGGGACAAGGGCTAAAGAGTGAAGGAATAATTTTCTTTTTATTTCTTGAGAGAACTGGGGGCATCCATCTTGGCAGGAAGTACCTACCCGAGGCTTCCTCCAGCATCAATCTGACTGGCAGTGAGGGGCCCTCTCGACTCCTTCCTCAAGAGACTTTAGAAACTAACAAGAGAAGCTCTCCAGCCAAAACCTAAACATGTCTTACTGGCCCTAATTTCCTCCCTGTATTCTCTGTCACAAGCCTCTGGGAATAAACTTGTTTGAGCTGCCCTCTCCTACATACCCCATTTCCTTTATCTCCTATATACCATCCCTTACCTTCATTCCTCCTCCAATCACCTTATAATCACCTAATATCTCCATTATCCTTCCTCAAACCCAAATTGCCTCATTGACCCACTCAAATTACCTTATTTACTTCTTGATAACAATTAGTATCCCAATTTTTCCATATGCCCTCCAAAATTTTTCATTTTCCCCTTTCACCAACCTGGTAGTTTGAGGTGGTATCTCAGAGTTTTAAAAAAATGTGCATTACTTTAGTCCGTTGTCATTTGGAGCATTTTTTCATATGACTCTTGTTATATTGAATCTCTGGGAGCCAGGAGTTCACACTGTGATTGACAGGTGGATCAGTTGGATGGCAGAGGTTCTTGGTTCTTTCCCTGTCCCTGAGACTGGAGATCAGTGGATCCTGGGGAATTGAGACTTGCAAACTCAACCCTGCAAGCTCCTCCTGTTTGTTCCTGTATCATCAACAACCTGTACCAGACCACCATCTCTGATTCTACTGCCCCTAGATATTAGGAAGTCAATCATCTTAGTCATCTAGGTTTCCTAGGGCCCGGGAGGGATCCTGGAAGTGGGCAGGAGAAGAAGAAGAGGGTGGAAAGGGTGGATATCTCAAACTGATTAGGCTTAACATCTACTGAAGAAGAAGCTGAAAGATTATACGGCAGTTTGCCTGCTCTGGTGTGGCCCTGGCCAGGCTGTACCAGAGAGAAGCTATGATCTTGATTCCTTCATTTGCCTGCAGTTTAGAGATTCATTACTGTCATTTAAATTAGGGTTTCCCAATACCTCTATCCCATACCATTATCCTTCTTTGCCAAATACATTCAAAGTTTTAAAGTACCTTCCTGAATTGGTTATTCAAAGTTTATTTGGGAAGGGAGACATGCAGTCAGATTACAATGTTACCAAGATGAATAGCCCAATAAATAATATCAATTAAACCCAGGTGGGTCCTTAAGGGATATCATCCAATGACCTAAAGGATCCTGCCTGGGCAATTGTTAAAAAGGAGAGAGGTGTCATCCTATCCTCTCTCCATACTCCATCTACATCTACATCTAATAGATAGGAGTAGTGTCTTATTATAACACTATGGATAGTGTTAATTTCTTCCTCTGAAAATGGACTGTTCATTTCTTTTGACCATTTTTTCAAGTAAGGAATACTTTATATATTTGAGAAATAAGGTCTTTGTCAGTGATGCTTGGGATGAATTTTTATTCAGATTTATTGTTTCTCCTCTAATATTGGTTACATTGACTTTCTTGTACCAAAAAAATCAAAATTGTACATTTCATTTTTGTGATCTATTCTATTCCTTATTTCGTCACAAATTCTTCCCTTATCTATAAATCTGACTGATAGACTTTCCTTGTTTCCCCAGTTAAGTTATGGTGTCCCTCTGTTTCTAGATGAAGAGTCAGTTTTGACTTTATCTTGGTTTATGGAGTGAAATTTAGTTAATGTCTAGTTTCCACTATACTGTTTTCCAGTTTTCCAGGCAGTTTTTCATGAAATAATAAGATCTTTCCCCAAAAGCTTGGATCTTTGACTTTATCTAAAACAGCTTCTGTGGACATTTACTACCACATGTAGATTACCTAATCTATTCCATTTATCCAATATTCTATTGCTAAGCCAGTATCAGATTGTTTCAATGATTAGTGCTTTATAGTTTGAAATCTGGTACAGTCAGGACTACTTTTTTCCCATTTATTCAATTAATATTCTTGGCCTTTTTTAACTCCAGATGAACATTTTTGTGATTTTTTTTAGTTCTATGAAATAATTTTTGTGCAGTTTGGTATGGCATTGAATAGTCAAATTAATTTATGAGTATCATTTTCAGTATATTGGTTCAGCCTATACATAAACAATTAATGGTTTCCCAGTTGTTTAGGGTCTGACTTTATTTGCATGAAGAATGCCTTGAAACTGTGGTCATATAATTTCTGGGTTTGCTTGAAAATATAAATTCAGGTATTTTATATGGTTTAGAGTTATTTTGAATGGAATTTCCTTTTCTATATCTTCTTGTTGGATTTTCTTGGTGGTAAATAGAAATGCTGATGATTTATGTGGGCTTATTTCTTATCATGTGTTTTTGCTGAAGTTGTTAATTATATATATATA
>NW_025395959.1:0-2427 GCF_016433145.1 Gracilinanus agilis | reverse complement strand
CCCGGCCGGGCAGGGTGGGGGCAGGGGACAAAGGGCCCCGGCGGCGGCGCCTGGGACTCCCTGGGAGCCTGATACCCATCAGCTCTCGCGGGCGGGCGGCCCTCTCCTCGTTAATCAAAGCGCCAGCGGCCGGTGATTGGGCCGGGCGGCTCAGGGGCCCCGCCAGCGGCGGCCGGGCCCAGGAGCAGCCTGGGGCTCCCCAGACGGCGCGGGAGATGACCCCTCCCCCTTGATGGAAAGGCTCGCAGGAAAAGGAGTATTTATTTCGCGAGAGGGAGAGAGAGAGGGAGAGAGGCGTCCCGGGCTGGGAAGCGGGCACCGCTGGGGGGGAGCCACCAGCGCGGGGCAGGGCACGGCAGAGGAGGGCCCCCTGGCACCGGCCCAGCCCCGACTGAGCAGCCCCGGGCACCGGGCTCAGGACGAGGAAAACTCCTTCGGGCTGCTTGGGAGCTTGAACATGAGTCTGGAAAGTGATTCCTCCCCCTGACAGCCCGAGCCGCTGCCTGCCCGCCCGCCGCCTGCCTGCCTGCCAAGCGGCCAGGGGAGCCGGCTCCGAGCAGCGAGCAGCGAGCAGCGGGCAGGGGGAAGAGCCTGACCTCTGGCCCGCTTCCGGGTGGGGGCCCGACAGAGCTGCCCCTCGGCTCCCTTTGGATGTCATGATAACTGGCCCCTGGGGCAAGCATCAAGGCTGAAGATGGGGCAGTGGCTACAACCAGGGCATCAGGAGGGGCCTGGGGCTCTCCCTGGGGCCCTATGAAGGAGGGCAGAAGGAAGCCAGCCCAGCCCCACCAGCTGGGGAGCCTTCCTGAGGCAGGTGCCCAGCAACTCCGGATCTGAAGGCATCAGCCACACTGAGGGGAAGACCCATTTCCCCGGCCCATGGGGCTCGGCCCCCTCCTGCCTTCTCTTGACCTCTCTTCCCAGCACAGTGAGTTTTGTCTCTGCGGGGCTCTGGGGACCTCCGTTTCCCATCCTCATGAGAACCCCGGGACTCCGGGGAGAGGGATACTGAGCCTCGAACTGCTACCACTGGCTCAGTGGTCTTGACTCAGAGCCGGATCAGAGCCCTCGAACTCTGTGCCCAGAGGCTCCACCCTCTAGCTCACCGCCTTTGGATCTGACTCTTGGCTCCCTGGCATCTTCCCTGGGCCCAAAGCCCCCAGCCCTGGGCCTCGTGAGCCCAGAGACCAGCCACCTGCTCCCACCCCTCTGGGCGCCTGTCTGTCCGTCTGTTTGTCTGCAGACCTGAGCTGCCTGCCCTGCCCTGCCCCCAACATGAGGCTGTGGGTCTGGGCTGTGACTCTGGGTCTCCTGTGGCAACACCTGGCCCTCCTCAGGGGCATCAGTGCCAAGAGGGAACGCAAGAAGCCCAAGGAGATGAGCCAGTACACGGAGCCCTTCAATGCTACCGTCTCCAACAGCGAGGAGCTGCCCGGGCACCCCAAGGTACACACTGATGGGGTGGGTGGGGCCAGATGAGGAGAGGGGGTGCCCAGGGGTGCCCTCCACCCTCAGGTGATGAATCACGGGTGGTCACTCCCTCTGTGCATGTGTGTCTCTGTAGACATGCGACTGTGTGTGGATGTAGGGCCCCACCTAGCTAAGTGTCCACTCATGTGGACAAGGCCCCTGCCCCGGGCAACTCCTGCTCCCTTGTTCTTGCAGCCCTGATCTAGGGGTGGCCACTCATGGCACCCCCTGACCAGCTTGGCCAGCCTTTAGCAACTCCTCTCACCCCCCCTCCTTCTCAGAGGTTGGGGGGCTTCTCTGACTGGCTCTCTGATTTGGGGCTGAGATCATGGAATAGTCATGTGGACAGGACCCTAGAGGGGAAGGTGGCAGCAACTCCGAGCCCCGGAGCCTCTCCCAGTGAGCCCCTCGTGGGTCTCTTTGGGATTCTTCCCTGCTCTTTCTCACTGCCTTTGGACTTGGCTTTCTCTCCATCTCTCAGTCTCGCTCCCTCTTCCTTATCTCTGTCGTTCTCTCCGTTATCATCAGCGTCTCTTTCGGTGCCCATCTCTGCCTCTGTCCCATTTCTTCTCTCTGCCACCCTCAGCCATCTGTCTCTCTCTGGGTCTGTGTTCATCTTCCATATCTGTCATTCTCTCCATCACCGTCAGTGTCTATTTGTCTCTGCCTTGGCCTTTGTCTCTGTGTCGTCTCATTCCATCTCTCTGTCTCTGCTACTCTCAGCATCAGTCTGTCTGTGTCTGTGTCCATCTCTGCCACTATCTCATTCCATCTCCCATATCTCTGCCTGTCATTCTCTGTCACCATCAGTGTCTATTTGTGTCTGTCTTGGCCTCCGTTTCTATGTCTGTGCCCATCTCTCCCACTGTCTCATCCTGTCTCTTTCTCCTTCTCTCCCTCTCTCCCCCTCTGTCCCTCTCCCTCTCTCTCCCTCCCTTCCTCCCTCTCTCTCTCTCC
>NW_025395958.1:0-1320 GCF_016433145.1 Gracilinanus agilis | reverse complement strand
CCCTGGTTTAGGAGTTAAGGGGAAGGTGGGAGTACAACGATAAATAAAGCATAGTCTGTACCAGTGCTTTGTTCTAGGACATGGAAACCGAAGACCTATAGCCCTTCAGATGGGGAACAACTGAGCTTGGCACCTAGTTAGCGAGAGTAACCTGGGGCATTTAGGTGGTAAAGCAGACAGAGCTCCAGGCCTGAAGAAGGAAGGTCTGGTACCTGACTGGCAGTGTAGTTCAAAGAGTCCTACGTCTTAACATATGTTAAGCATCACAACTTTGAGTTTTACACTGAGTTCAAGTCCTTAGTATTGGCATGGGAGTTCAAATGCGGCCTCAGACACTTCCTAGCTGTGTGACTCTGAGTAAGTCACTTAACCCCAATTGCCTAACTCTTATGCTTTGGAACCAATACTTAGTATTGCTTCTAAGACAGGGATTAAAAAAAGAACAATTAGCACCTGCTGACCAGCCCTCATATTTAGTGATCACAGGATTAGAGGGGTGGAATTCCTCCTTGATCCCTGTCCTTTGCCCCATTGGCAGCCTTCCTTGTTGTGTCCTGGAGTTTATGTTTCCCTGAATTAAGGTGGGTGTCTGGGATCTTTAATCCTGTTGGACCTAATGTCCTAAAGTCCAAAGTATCTCTCTCTATCTCAAATGAATTTATCTTTGCCCTGGTGCTTCACCCAGTTCTGATCCTGGCCCTCAAAGTTCTTAATGACTTGAAGGTAAAGTCGGATCATATATAGAAAAAAACTAACAAAATTTTCAGGAATATGAAAATAAAGCACAGAACTGACTCTAGAAGTACCATTGGATGCTCTTGGAATTCAGAGGAAGAAGAGATCAACCTTGCTTAGGGTGGTCAAGGAAGGCTTCTTAAAGGATGTGGGACTTTATATGGTTCATCATTTTTGCTCATATGACTACCATTTTGCTACATCCTATGAGATCACTATTATTTTTGGAAAAACAAAGTCAGTAAGTCAAGCAGCCCTGGCTTAAGTAATGGGATAAACCCTTATCTACATATGCTTGGGGCAGATAGATAAACAGAGATAGAAAGACATAGACAGATGAAATAGATAAGTAGATGGCAGAGATAGACAAACATAGATGAATAGACAGATGATAGAGATAGAGATAGAGATGAATAGACAGAAAAATGATAGAGACAAACAGACAGATGATGCAGATAGAGAAATAGATGATGTAGAGAGAGGCAGGGTTTACTAGGTGGGCTTTTGCAATAAGTCATGATACAAATACAAGAAAATAAGATAGTCCTTGTTCTCATGGAGTTTATGTTTGAATAAGGGAAGACA
>NW_025395957.1:0-8454 GCF_016433145.1 Gracilinanus agilis | reverse complement strand
ATAGAGGTGGGATAGGGATTTCTATACTTAAAACCTAAAGGGTAAAACCACAGGAGAAAGGGGAGGATTTCACTACACTAATCTTAATGATCTAAGCAGACTGGGCCAAAGGAGCAATACAGGAGTAACTGTGAAGCCCTCAACCTGGTTCCTGCCAGATTTGGCCAGCACAGCAAATGGGCTGAGGGTGGCTTTGGGGCTCACAGTTATCCAAGGATGATCAGGATGCCAAAAGCCTAGGTGGTCCAAGATATCCAAGAAGAGCGAGTGTGCTTGAGATGCTGTCCACCAGATCCTAAACTTCTCCTCTCTTGGTACTTCTCTGTAGGTCTTATCCACTTGCTAGATGCCATCACCACTCGGGATCCCAGGGAAATCAGGATGCAGGGTGTCCTTTACTCTGAGATCTCCCAGGGCTCACCACAGTTTTATTTGCCAACCCCTAATGGAGTCACTCTCTCAGGGCACAGGCATCTACTTCCTCTTCCTTCATTCCTTCATGGAATGCTCCAACCTTCCTGCTAGGCTCAACCTTAATCCTTAATCGATTAACTAATCTTCCTCACAACAGTTCCCTCCCTTTGCACAAAGCCAAAATTAACAAAATTTTGGTATTTGTGCACTACAAACTAAACTAAAATTTTAACCCAAAATAACAAACAACCTACACTAACTCTATTCTATCTAACACTATCCTACTCTACCCTACACTAGGGATTTGAACAAGGAAAGGTAAAAGGATAAATACATTGAACAGTTACATAGTTTAAAGCATAAAGCAACAAGTAACAATGCAAAATTTCCAACAAAATCAACAAATCAACAGCAAACATGAAATATCAACACAAAAGTCAAAACAAAAATCAAACATATCCTCCCAACTAATAAATGCAAACCATTTTGGAAAATACATTTTAACACATTGCATAAGACTTTACATCAAAATTACAACAAAACAGTAAACTCCCTTATGCAAATTATATTTAAATGTTTGCAACTCAATTATATCAAAGTATTCACAGAATTTACATGTATACACATGATACATACATACAATATATACACAATATATACATGTATGATGTGCATATATACATGTATGTATACCTTTTACATATATACAATACTTACACTATAATACAATTTACAATATACACATACTATTTACACAACTATTTACATTATTTGTGACATGTGATCTGTAATATGTTATATGTTCTTCATGTAATGCAATTTTGTTATGTTTGTTGTATGTGCACTATAATGTACCTTATCTTATCCTCTAACCTAATCTAATACCATATTGATTTCACTAAGCTATTCTAAGCTACCCCTAAGGTATTAGTATATTAGTCTAGCTACATGTACCTAAATAACTAGCTAATCTTTGTTAGTAACTATCCTTTGTTAGTACTTACTTATCCTATAGCTAATTCTAATTTTGTTAGTATTTATACATTGTTTCATTCCATAAGGAACACAATGTATCCTAATATGTTTGTATTGTATGTATCTGATTTGTTATGTTGTTTCTTTGCTATATTGTGTTGCAACATGTTACTGATGGATGCATAATACCTACCAAAACTCCAGATCTCCTGCAGATCTCCTTTCTCCTTATGATGCTCCATTCCTCCAGGAAATCCTCTCTCCTCTCTGGTTTTCCTCTTCTCCTTTTCTTCATCAAAGGTCTTGATAGTTTAATGTGCAATGTTGGATGCATATGAGTATTTAGTGATACTATATACATTACCCAAAATACTTCCAAACTATTTAATACAAATTATCCATGATTAATCCTTTTCTTTAAGAAAATCCTTGAAAATGAAGTTTTTATCAGTTCAATCCATAAGTCCATCAGTCTTAATACAAAGTCCATAAATCCTGAATCCTGAATCCTCTTCATCCATGTCCTCTTCCACTGGAATGGTCCTCTCTTTACTGAACTTTATGACTGCAGACTCTAATTGACTGAAGATCTCAATTACACAATCTCTTCTTCTTCTTCATTATTAAAAATCTCTATGGTTTCATTATCTATTCCATGTGCTAATTTAACATGCAAATAATGATACCACGAATCTCTACCTAAAATGTTCACAGAAGATGGTGAAACTAATACAATTGTATAAGGATCTACCCAATTTTGTTCTGTTGCTGATGTTTTGGCAAAATTTTTCACATAGACCATATCACCTGGTTGAAAATTATAAAGAGAATAATCCAATGGACCAGATTGAATTAATACTCCCATATCTTGTAATTCTCTTAGCCTCTGCTGTAAAGCACTTAAATATGAAGCAATTTGGCAATCACCTCCTAAGAGTGATGCATAAATAGCCTTACAAGTTTTTGCTTGTAGTAGAGCATGTCCAAAGAGCATTTCATACAATGATATATGTAGATCTGCTCTTGGTCTTATACGTAGGTAAAACAAAGCTATGGGAAGAATCTCTGACCATTTAAGATGAGTTTCAGCACAGAGTTTCCCAACCATAGTCTTGAGTTCCCTAATCATACGCTCCACCTGACCTGAACTTTGCGGGTGATAAGGAACATGATATTTAGGTGTTATTCCTAGATTCTCATAGACCCTTCTAAGGATATCCTGAGTGAAATGAGATCCCTTATCCGAATCTATGGCTAAAGGTACACCAAATATAGGCACAATTTCCTTAAGTAACACTTTCACCACAAAACTAGCTGTATTGGTATTTGATGGAAAAGCTTCAGGCATTTAGTTAGTCTATCGACTATCACAAGACAATACTTGTATCTTCCAGCTTTAGGCATACAGATATAATCAATCTGTGAACTCTCAAATAGACAGTATGCTAAAGGCCTACCACCCAAACCTTTCTTTCTGAATGCACTTTGATTGAACTTTTGGCAGACTGGACAGCTATTACAGATCTTATTTGCAACAGTACTTATTCCAGGAGCAACTCATTATCTCCTGATGGAATCCACAACAGCTTGTGTACCAAAATGACCTTTTGTGTGAATGGCTTGACACAAATAGGCATACAAATCTTTTGGTAACTATGGTCTTTCTGTATCAGTAATCTATATCCCATGTTCTTTCCTAGCTCCAAATTTATCCTTCCATTTCTCGATATCTGAGTCTACATAAGCTTTCTCTAGATCGTCAGAATCAATAGATGTTAAATTCATTACATAAATTGGAGCATTCTGAGCTGCATACTTCGCAGTGATATCAGCTCTGTGATTTCCTTTAGAGAATGAATCTCACAATGAATTACTGCCAGCTGTTTGGGCTTCTGGATTGCTTCCATCAACTCAGTTATTATTCCTGCACGAGCTATTGGTTTTCCTGACGCAGTAATAAAACCTTGTTGTTTCCAGATCATTCCTGTTGCATGACAAACAGAAAATGCATATTGAGAGTCTGTGTAAATATTTACACTTTTACCTTCAGCTAGAAGACATGCTTGCTTCAATGCCACCAATTCAGCACCCTGAGCACTAAGACTACTAGGTAATGAGCCATACCACAGTGTCTCAAATTCTGTGACAACTGCAGCACCAGTACATCTGATTCCATTACATAAATATGAGGATCCATCTGTGAATAACACCCAGTCTGGATTTTCAAGTGGAGTGTCTTTTAAATCCAACCTAGGCATATCCAC
Organism: Gracilinanus agilis; assembly: GCF_016433145.1. Lineage (NCBI taxonomy): Eukaryota > Metazoa > Chordata > Mammalia > Didelphimorphia > Didelphidae > Gracilinanus > Gracilinanus agilis. The sequence goes on along the minus strand of NW_025395957.1, from coordinate 4,801 downwards.
AAGATCTACTACCTCAACACATTCATGCAATGGCTCACCATTCTTTGGCAAATCTGGAAGAAGAGTAGCTGGATTAAGTATGCTACATCTCTTCAACTGGATGTTCTCACTACCTAAGAGAATAATTTCATACTTAACTATTCATTGGTCTGAATATGCTTGAGTACAAAACTTCCTCATTAGTGCTTCTATCTGATGTGAACAATAGACTGTTAAAGGACATCCCAAAACTAGATCAGCTGACTTCTGGACTAACACAGCTGCTGCTGCTACCCACCTTAGACAGGGTACTGTTCCCACAGCTATTGGATGTAATTGACAGCTGTAATACCCAATTGGACGATAGCTTTGTCCAAGAGTCTGTGTCAACACATCAGAAGCTATACCCTTCGTTTCGTTGACAAACAGCTGAAAAGGTTTCTCATAGTCCGGGATTCCTAACGCAGGTGCAGACAGAATAGCTTCTTTCAGCTTATCCAAGGCTAATTGATGTTCAGGCTTTAGTTTCAGAGGTTCTGGTTCTGTATTCCTGGTCAGATCTGTTAAACATTTAGTGATCTCACTATATCCAGGAATCCATTGTCTACAGAAACCAGTAGTTCCAAGAATAGCTCTAAGTTGTTTTTTAGTTTTAGGTGTACTCAATATCTGTATGTCATCTATTCTCTTTTGTGTAATACTTCTGGAACCCTCTGATAACACGAAGCTGAGATATTGCACCCTGGGCAAAACAAATTGTAATTTTGCTTTGGAGATTTTATGTCCTCGTTTATACAATTCAATCAAAAGAATCTTGCTGTCCCTAAGACATACCTTTGCATTTGGGGATGCCAAAAGAATATCATCCACAAAATGCACCAATTACTCTCCTTAAATTTAATAGTTTTCAGATCTCGATTTAGAATTTGAGAAAACTGAGAAGGTGAGTCAGTATACCCTTCTGGGAGACAAGTCCAGGTCCATTAGGTCTTTTCCCAAGTGAAAGCAAAGATCTTTTGAGAATCCTCGTGAATTGGTATCAAGAAAAACGCAGAACATAAATCTACCACAGTGAAATATCTAGCCTGACTTGGAATGGAAGAAATTATAGCAGCTGGACTTGGGACAACTGGATGTGTCTTAATGACATAATCATTTACTGCTCTTAGATCTTGAATAAATCAGTAAACAGGTCAGCCATTTTCATCTGGTTTTGGCTTCTTTATAGGCAAAATTGGTGTATTGTACTCAGAAAAGCATGGTGGTATTATCCCTTGTTGGATTAGGGACTCAATAATTGGACGAATACCATCTATTGCCTCCTTAGTCAAGGGATACTGAGGCACACAAGGAATCAGTCCTTCCTTTGTCCTCACCCTGACTAGAGTAGTTGATTTTAGCAACCCAACATCTGTAGATGGTTTTGACCACAAGTCCTTAGGTATATCCTCAGGTATTGGATAGATAGTACCTAAGTCATCCTCTGTACTGCTAGAATCTAAGAAAATCAATGGAAAGGCTTTCAAAGATTCCTCTGGGAAATGCAAAGAAATATCACCAGATTCAGTACATTGGATAGTAGCCCTTAATTTACACAACAAATCCCTTCCCAAAAGATTTATTGGACATTCTGGAACACACAAAAATGCATGTTCCACCAAAAGTGGTCCTTGGGTTACCATTTTTGGTTGTAATTTAGCTACTTTCTGAGTCACACCTGTAGCACCAACAACATCCATTGTTCCAACAACTCTACAATTCTCAGGAAAGCTTTGCAAAACTGATTTGCTGGTGCTGGTATCGACAAAAAGGTCGTAAATCTGATCTCCAATAGTCACAGACATGTATGGTTCAGTACTATTGGGAGGTTGGAAAGTTTTCAACACAGGAGCTAAAACAGTAACATCAGAACAAAGCTCAGCTATTTCCTGTCCATCCAAGTTAACATCGTCCCAGGGTTTTAAACCATTGGTCCTTTTCACCTCTATTCTGGTATCATTGTTCTTATTTACAATCAAATTATCCTTAATCAAATCACAATTTCTATTATTATTCTTAATTCCACACTTACTAGAACTTCTAACATCATTTACAGCACTATTTCTCTTTTTCTCACAATTATTTATAACACTAATCAAATTATTATCAACACCATATAAACCATTATCAATCTTAATCAAATTATTACCAACACTAGTTAAATTACCACTACCTGTAGATAAATTACCATTAACATTGGCTAAAGTACTATTTACACCATTACTAGTAGTTAATTCAAATTATCATTAATTCTCATCAAATTATCATTCACATTGATTAAACTACCATTGATTCCATTTAAATTAATACTGATCAACTCATTACCATTATTAATTAAATTCTTATTATCACCAATGAAATCAATATTAACACCAAGTGCACCATTTTCCATTATTCACAATTACATTATCATTATCTTTAACACATACAATTTCATCAACATTCACTTTAGTCCCATTACCTTGATCAATCACTCCTGAACTTCTGGCACACCTTCATAATGAAGCTGTCCCTCCATTCATGTTACCATTATTAACATTCCCCTGTACGACATGACTAAATTTTGGTCTGTTTCCTGTGCGAATAAAATCTGGCATCTTTGCCAAATTAGGAGCTTGTGCACCTTGACAGCATTGGAACACATTTTGTTGGCCATTTCCATGATTAAAACCATTATTCCAGTTATTTCCCCTGTATCCATAATTATTGTTATACCAATTAAATCCATTGTTATTATTGTTGTATCTCTGCCCATATGATCTCTGTATCTACAGTCCCTCGCAAAGTGCCCAATACAGCCACAAACATAACAAGATTGTTGCCTCTGATTCCTCGTGTTTGCATTGTCACTGGTCTTATAACTATTATTATTATTATTCCTCTTCTCTGCTGCCCTTAATGCTGCCACTGCCTTAATTTCATTTATCTCCTTTTCATCGGCTTGAGAATTTGCCTCCCTTAGCTGCTTTCTAAGGCTTTCAATAATGGTATCCTTTTCATCACTTCCCCTGTCTTTCTCCTGTGCAAACTCATATGTGGCTTTTTGCTTTAACTCATCTAGGCTCAACAGTCCCCAATCAGGATAATTATCTGTGAAAAACTTTTTTACCTGGGGAACAGAATTTCTAACAAAAATTCTTTTCACATGGTCCATGGTGCTATCCTCTAGTATGTTCATATGTAAATACATTTCAGCTGCCTCTATTATCCTGTCCAGAAATGTAGCTGGGGTCTCTAGTGCTGTCCGCCTGATTTTATCAAACTTAGACCATGAATTTGGACGCTTTGTGTGTTTTTCCAGGATTTGTATAAGGGACTTTCATGCCTGTTTTAACATATAATGTGGGGACTGAATTAAGGTCCAGTTCCTCCCAGACTACTGGCCATGGTGTCATTCCCTCTGTGTTCCTGGTTTCCTCAACAAATTTAGCCCCATCATGGTGTGACAAGATCTCACCCAACACATACCAACAATCCTCAAAGTCTGGGTCATGTTGTTTTACAAATGCCTTAAAGATCTTAACAAATTTCCCAGAATCATCGTGGAAATTTGGGATCTTTCTCTTCAAATTTTCCACATCCTCAGACCTAAATCTCGTGTGTTGCTTTACATGGAATATGCCATCGTTGCATATGATCAGAAGATCACAAAGGGGGAAAAGAGTAATGGGATTTTCACCCTTATTTTGAGCCTGCTGTTCCAACTCAGCCTTTGATGGAACACTTTTGCCAGAATGCCAATTTGAAAATTCAGCCATGTTGCCAGTATTGGGAGTACCAAGAGGTTGACCAGAAAAAGTACCATTTTGTATATGCAATTCCAAATTATCTAGTTTTATCTGTAACAATCTTAACATCTTCTTAGTTTTAGAATCCCTGAAACACCAGGTCACAATTTTCTTAACACAATACATAATATGAAAAAACATCCACCTTATATACAAAATAACAAGTAAGGATCAGAATTGGCATATGAGATAATAAATCTAGGATGTTTAAGGTTAAAATTGGTTGTGCTATCTCAATGTCCATCATTCCTCTAAAGTACCTGGGTATAATTTTGAACCACAGGTAAGGGATAGCCAAAACTGCTTTCCATACTGTCAAAAGGGCATAATCAATCCAGTCTTCAAATAGCATCATCGCCCAAACCGACCAGCCATACACAAAATCAGTTGTATTATTAGCTACAATTCCTGACTAATAACAATTAATAAAACAATCACAAGTACAATTAAACACACCAACAGAGAACAAAACACAAAAGAAACGGTACAAATCCCTTTCTCTGGGGCAACTCTAAGCCTAATAGTATTTTTCCTACCCACAGAGATTTTATGAATGACCTGGGGTGGGGGCTGAGAAGCTCTGAGCAGCTCACCACTGGTTGAGAACTTTCAGCTCTCACCCAATAGCTGAGCACCTTCTTGGAATGCCCAACCCCCTCTACCTTCCTGCGTGCTTCTAACTGCCCAGGAGTATACTTCATATCTGTCTCGACAAACTGTGGAAAAGATAATAAAGGTAACAGGGATGTTTCGATAAAACTAAATGATTGTGTGTTTACACACTGGGTTGTAGGAAAGACTAGACCAAGATAGGGAGACCTGAGTTCACTGGGTTATCACAGGAATGGCAGTTGGTCTCAACTGTCACCTGGCTCTCCCTAGGCCAGAGGCTTTGAACCCAACAGGCAAGGTAAAGGTTTTAACAGGTTTTAATTATATTTAACTAAAATAGAGGTGGGATAGGGATTTCTATACTTAAAACCTAAAGGGTAAAA
>NW_025395956.1:0-2978 GCF_016433145.1 Gracilinanus agilis | reverse complement strand
GATAGATAAAGTTATCAGACCACACGCTTGTAAGCATTCAAAACTGCTGCCTCCATTACTGCCTCCTAGCCAAGCGCCTACTCGCAAAGAGAGCCCACTTCCTCCTAACCCAGGAGATTTAAACCCTTCCCTGCGTCAAGACGTAAGCCTTCCCAAGCCCAAAAACCGGAAACGGAAACCCGTTGGACCACGGGAAATGTAGTTTGATACATTTCCCAAATTTCACTTTTACAATTCCCCGTGAGGTCCGGCAAAAAAAAAGGTTAGTCCTTTTTTCTTCGCTGGACCTGTAAAAATAAACAACTTCTAAATTTTTCAGGAATTTTGGGGATAAAAGAAATAGATGAACAAATGGTTAAAATTAGCCGCATTGACAAAAACCAATTTGGGGGGCAGTTCCCCACTGGCACAACAGTGTACAATTAAAACAATACATACAACTCAATTTCAACTCCCCATAGTTCAATCAACTGCACCCCAAAGTTCAAAGTTTGGTCTTCATGGTACAGTGAAGGCTTTTCAGACATCTTCATGTGTCCTCACCAAACAAGTTCGTCATCTGGATTCTGGGGAGATGGCAAGATCCTTATTCTGAAATTATTCTCAAAAGAATTTAAACTTTACATTATAGATTACAAAACATACATTTTCTTCTAAGATTTTATACAATTTAATTCCCCGTGAAATTACTCCTAAAAGAGTTAAATATACATATATTTTTACATTATCAAATTTTAAAACTTAACAGATATCCCCATGAGGTAAATCTTAAACACACCTTTTTTTCTAAAAAAAAGGTACCTCAGGTCAGCTAAGGATGAGTGGCTGAGTCCTGGGGGTTATATGAAGTCAATTGGCAAAATAAAAAGAATAAAATTCAAGAAAAAAGAAGAAAAATTAACTTATAAATGAAATGTGCAAAAATCTGGGGAAAATAAACTTAGACCTTTGAATGAAGGTCTAATTAAAGTGAATTCAGCAGTGTGCAATTACCCATTCAGGGCCAGGACTTAAGGAAAATGTCTCTCTCTGATCTGACTTATCATCAGCTTTTTAGGGAAGTGAGCCAAATAAAATAACCAATCTTAGGTGCTTTCTAGGAATCTAAGTCGAGGGGACCCACGTCCTCTAAAGTTTTAGAAAAGACTGGGACTCCAGGACTCAAACCCCAATTTGCAAGCCCTAAAGTATTGGCATGGAACTGCTATTATGCAGATCTTAGTCAGTCAAGTCTCTGACCATGTGCTTTCTTTAGCACTATTAACGGCTTTCATATTCCCTTCTGGAATCAGAGAGGCATTTAAATCACAGTCCTATAGGCTCAGGTATTTGCTGTAGAATCAGAAAAAGGATAAATAACGATTATATATGTACTTCCAGTACAAGATGAGAAAAGGGGAAAATCAATTTCTCTAATTAAAAAAAATGTCTTAAAATTCAAAAATATATATATAGCTTAGAACTAGAAGGGTATGTTACCCAAAAATGAGACTTTCTGTGAGAGAAAGTGGGTTTTACAAAAATAGCAGATTCACAATGCACATTCAAATAGAGTACCATTATTTCCAATAGCACATTTTAAAACAATAAATAATGATGTTTAAAATTATATACTTGTTACAACTTTTAACCCTTGGCAAATGTTGTTATTGCTTCCATAGCAAGGAATATACAGGAGCTCCTTGACTCTCTGTATTTAAAAAAATCCTGGGTAGGAAATGCTTCTACCCATTTAAGGCAATAATATCTCTTATAATAAAATATATAAAAGCTTTATCCTTTAAGACAACAATTCTTAAGGATTTAAAGTAAAAGTTAAAAAGATCTCTTGTAAAATTACAAGGTAATATTTAAAGCATGGAAACTTTCAAGATTCTTTGCAATTACCAAGACAGAATAAATTTTAAAGACATGTGCTCTATAAGATGTTCATAGGTGGTACATATAACCTCATTGTTTCTGATACAGTAAGCTTTAAGTAATTTAGGAAATATAATAACATCATAAGCAGAAACTTCATTAGTGTAAAATCATTCAGTGCAACAGGAAAATCAACGAAGTAAGCAAGATTAATTAACAAAAGTAATTAGCAATATACAGTAAGATACAGTCTTTTTAAAACAGAAATAAAGCTCATTCAGTTCCGAGGTTTTAAAAGTTCACCCCTGGTTTCAATTTAAGGTTCTTTTGATTGAGTTCTGCTGAGTTTAAGGGTTTTTTTTTTCCTAAAAGTTCAAAGTTCTTCCCCTGAGTTCAGTTTTTAATCACAAGCAAGTCTGAATAGGCCATTCGGCCCCATTAAGGGTAAACACTAGGTCCACGTGGTGTCGGGTCATCGTAGAAAATCCCACCTGTAGAGCTTGTGTGGGTGGCTAAATTAGGTCTTTAGAGAAACACGTGGAAGGCTAGAATGTCTCCTATAAGAAAGTAGAGAGAAAGGGGAATATACCCAAACGTTAGCGGCAGAGCTGAAGCAGTCTCTGGAGGTCGAGATCTTGGCAAGTCAGGACTGGGTTCGCTGTTGGGGCTCGGGGTTCTGGACTCCAGCAGTCAGGATCTGAGATCCCAGGCACTGGGACGATGGTGTAGGCTTGTAGTCAGGAGATCAGCAGTAGGAATGGAGGTCAAGTCAGGAGAGCAGCGGCAGAGACACACTGGCTGGGCTCCAGCATTTTAGTGTAAAGCCAAAAGCCCGAATCGGCTGGCCTGACCTCCCTCCCAAGGTGGCTTGGGCTGGACTGGCTGGCTGAGTCCCACTGGAGGCAAAAACGTGCTCTTGCTTTTAGCAAAAGCATGGCAAGGAAAGCCACTTTCCTTTTTTAAAAAAGTGCTCAAAAGAGCTGAGCCAGGCCAAAAAGCAGGCATGGCTATCGTTAGGCTATCTGGAAGATTTAGAGTTCGAATTTTGACCTTCTGGTTCGCCAAATTATTAATATGAAAAATGATAAAGGCTTGTATAAATATATAAATTAGTATTT
>NW_025395955.1:0-2524 GCF_016433145.1 Gracilinanus agilis | reverse complement strand
CTGGAAGCAAAACCACACACAGAGGAGAGCTGACTGACCACCCCCCCACCTACTGTGTCAGGTTCCAAGCCTAGGCATGGGCCAACTTCAGGATCCCAGGACTCTACCTAAGCCACCAGCAGAGCACCCCACACCCATTCCCTGAAGTCCCGAGCCCTGGAACTAGCCTACAGTGAGACCCTGCAGTCTGAAGTCCCCAACTCTCAATCCTTTCAAGCCTGTGGTGAAGCCCCTATCACCAGGGCAAAATAGCTCACAATGCTAAGTCCTGCAAGCCATCAGCAGAGAAGACAGAATCAATAGTTTTCAGAAATCCCAGTCCACAAGCAAAAAAAAAAAGTCTGGGAAAATAAGCAAAACAACAAAAGAAATATCAAACCACAGAAAAATGTCTATATATGCAAACAGCAAGGTACAGATTCAGCAGGGAAAGTGAAGCCAATTGAGTTCTATCCAAGGAGAAGAAAGAAGACTACTAGTCCTAAACATACTTTCTCTACCCATGCTGGAACATCCCAATCACTTGGTTTTCTGGTTAAGACTTCTTGGTTAAATTCACGTTCCATCTGTTCACTTGGCATTGAAAATACTCTGGGTTTTTTTTTAATTTTTAAACCCTTACTTTCCATCTTAGAATCAATATCATACATTGGTTCTAAGGCAGAAGAGCAGTAAGGGCTAGGCAATGGGGGTGAAGTGACTTGCCCAGGATCACATAGCTAGGAAGTGTCTGATACCAGATTTGAACCCAGGTCCTCCTGTCTTTAGGCCTGGCTCTCAATCCACTGAGCCAGCTAGCTGCCCCCCAACCTCTGTATTCTTAAATGCAGAGACAAATTCTACTGAGTCCTACAAGAAGATCTCAAATCTGGGCCTAATTGCAAATTGTTCTTGTTGTTGTAGTTGCTCAGTCCTTTTCTGTTGTGTCCAACATTTCATGACAACATTTGGGGTTTTCTTGGCAAAGCCATTTCCTTCTTCAGTTCATTTAATAATGAAGAAACTGAAGTAAACAGGGTTAAGTGACTTGCTCAGGGTCACATAACTAGTACGTGTCTGAGTTCAGACTTGAACTTCAGGAATGAGTCTTCCTGATTCCAGCCCTAACCCTCTATCCACGGCTCTATCTACCTGCCCCAGTTGATGATTGTATTTCTGCAGCTCAAGAATCAGCATAGCTAAGTTGGGAGAGAATCATTGTCTTGAAGATGGTTAGCTACTGGGCCTATAAATTTTTCAACCATGCAAACCCAGGAAAATTATCTATTAAGGCATATCAAGGCTATATAGAATCACAGAATTTCAGATCTAGAAGAGACCCAAGAGGATATAAGTTCTAAACGTTATCTATAAAAGGACATTTTCTATACCATATTTCTCAAGTAATTATCAACCTTAAAGACCTCAAGTTAGGGGGAAGCCACTCACTTCTGAGTGGTTTTTTTGCATTTTTTGCATTCTTTCATTTTTTTCTCTTAAAGCAGGAAATTTATGATGAGTAGCATCAATTTACAGCTAGAAACTACCTTATAAGTGACCTAATCTACCACATGCTCATTTCATAGATGAGGAAATTGAGGCAAAGAAAGTTGAAATGGTTTGCTAAAGATTACACAACTGACCTATGGCATGAGTAATATTTGAACTCTCTACTGCCAAATCCATTATCCTTTCTCTTGTACTAGGCTGCAACCAATTTTAACTAAGCAGCTCATTACTTCAAGTTTTACTCTCTGGAGCAAAGCAAAAGAAGGATATTCCCTTGTACATGTAATGGATTTTTCAAATACTTAAAGACAGCTGTCATTTCCACACTTCTCCCAGTTCTTTCCTTCTCTGGTTTAACAATTCTCCAGTTCTTTCAGTCAATATTCACCTGACATGAATCATCTTATCACCCTTCTTTGAACACTTTCTTATTAATACTTTCCCTAAAATGGGGCAACCATCCGACTACACAGATGTGATGATGCCTCCTTCCTCCTGCTCCCTGTGTCTTTATAAATGGAGACTAAAACCACATTCAATTTTATGATTGGCCTGGAACAATTATTGACTTCTATTGAACTTGCAGTTAACAAACAGCTCTAGGTTTTTGGTTTGTTTTTTTTTTAAGGAGAATTTATGTATAGTAATATCTTCCCTATCTTGAACTTGTGAAGTTGATTTTTGTAAGCTAAGAATTAGGTTTCATTTTTATAAGCTTATTATTTTTCAAAGACTTTTATTCATTTCAGAATTCTAAGCTAAGATCGTTTTGAATCCTGACTATCATCTGGTGTGGTAGTCATTAATACTAGCTTCATCTGCTTTTATTGGTGATGTGGTGAATACAGCACTGGATCTGGAGTCAGAAAGATCTGAGTTCAAATCTAAATTCATATATGTGGTATAACCCTGTGACTTATGTCTACATTAGTTTTCTTTTAAAAAGAAAACACAACATTTTTCTAAAAAAAGAAAAATTAAAACAAAAAAAAGAAAAAAGAAAAAGAAGACACCGTTACTTTCCATCTTAGAATCA
>NW_025395954.1:0-6002 GCF_016433145.1 Gracilinanus agilis | reverse complement strand
TATCCGGATCCAGCCGGATACAACCGCGAGAGACCCGTGAGTCAGCCACCTGGAAGAACCATAGGGGGAGAGAAGGGAACCGAGGCGCAATAAAGACAAATCAGTCTTAATTGTGACAAGGCTCGTTTATTGAGTGCAGGGAGTGGGTTTATATGCTTCTAGGACTGGGGTAAGGAATTTTCCAGTGGTCTCGGGCCGTTGGTCTCGCCACGCCTATCCCGGATGAAGCTGGATAAGTTTCTATTCCTAACCTAAGTTTCGTTTCTTGGGAAATCCTTCACTAAGTTTCGTTTCTATGGTCTCCATGGTTTTTAGGTTTCGATCCTTGGTCTCTAAGTTTCAATCCTTGGTCTCTGACAATTCCCCCTTTCTTTTCATTTAAAGAGGCGATTTTGCCAGGACCGCAGTGACGGCCCCTGTCTTAGGCTACACAGGGGGAGTTACTTGACCATCAAGGGTCAAGGACCTGTGCTAATCCCGTCATTGGGTTACCGCCCTGCCGGTGAAACGGAGACGATCACTGTCAGGCAAGGTGTGTGGCCGTTCAGTGTCTGTTATTTCTATGCGATGGTATTGGACCATAGGGTACTTAGTGAGGGCTGAGTCAATTTTCATTTTAATAAATCCGGTCAGGCGTTGGAAAGCCCAAGGGCCAAAGGAAAGGACTAAAAGGAAGATAAAAAGGGGAGCTAAAACGGTGGGGATCAGGGTGGAAAGCCAGGGGGAACCTTTTAGGAGATTGTTAAACCATCCTTCCCGAGCCTCAGCCTCCCTTTTTCTTAGGGCAAGGCGTTCTCGTAATTTTGCCATAGATTCCCTTACAACGCCAGTGTGGTCTGCGTAAAAACAACATTCTTCTTTCAGGGCTGCGCATAGTCCGCCCTCTTTCAAAAAAAGGAGGTCGAGACCTCGCCTATTCTGCAGAACCACTTCTGACAGAGAAGTGAGGGACTGTTCCAAGGCCGTGACAGACTTCTCCAATGCTTCTAAGTCAGATGTCATAGCTACATGGAGAGAGGCCAGATGTTGGGCCTTTAGGAGGGCGGTGGTGCCGGTGCCAATGCCCGCGGCGAGACCACCAACTCCTAGGAGGACAGCTAGAGTAACAAAGGGCTCTCTACGCATTCTAGGGGACGGGGAGAGAAGTGACAGGGCAATGTCATCCGTGCGGTAAGAGATGCGGGGCCATAATTGAACGAGAATACAGAATTCAGAAGAGGTATCAAAAACCAGGAGGGCGATACATGGGGTGAGTCCAGTGTTGCAGGCCCAAAAAGTATTGTTCGGGGCCTCGAGAAAATGTGCGGAGGGTGAAAGAGGGAGGGTAGAGTAAGGCGATGGGAGGATGTGATGCAGCGGGAGGATGGCCTAGAAGTGTGTTGGGGTTCAGCGAGATAGCCAAGGCAAAAGGAGCTGTCAGGGCCATCTCCCGTGATTCCTGAAAGAAAGCAGAGAGAAGGTTCTCAGGGACAGGCCCTGGAAAGGAGGGGTTAAGGAGGAGGGCAAGGGGGAGGCGAAGAGCCGGGGGCGTCGATCGTCTTAATCATTCGAGACGGGACCCAGCAGGCGTTGTTTTCAGTAGAATCAAAAACACAAGCGGAGCCTTTACCCCAAGTGAGGACGGGGTCGGGACCGTGCCAACGCCCAGTTAGGGGGTCACGCCAAAGGACTTTTGCCATATTGGATGTGGTATGTGGATGCCAGTGGCGATCAGCAGCGGAACGTCCTTCCGCATCCAGTGTGAGGAAGTTAAGAACCAAAAGGGCATGTGAAAGAATCAGAGTCTGATTGCCACACAATGGGTAAAGGATCTCTTGGGACTTGAGTTTAAAAAGGGTGTTCTTAAGGGTTTGATTTGCTCGTTCAACAATGCCTTGTCCTTGTGGGTTATAAGGGATGCCCGTAACATGTTTTATGCCTAACTGAGAACAGAATTGTTTGAAGGCCTGGCTGGTATAGCCGGGGCCATTATCTGTTTTGAGGGAGAGGGGCTTTCCCATCATGGACATGGCAAGGAACATATGCTTGATAACATGCCTGGTGGCTTCGCCGGGCTGTGCAGATACAAAAAGAAAACCGCTAAACGTGTCGATGGAAACATGGATATACTAAAGTTTAGCGAAAGAAGGGACGTGGGTGACGTCCATTTGCCATAGGTGGCCGGGAAGAAGGTCACGGGGTTAATCCCTAGATGGGGTTCAGGCAAAAGAGTAACACAAGAAAATTTAGTACAAGAGAAATTGATATTAAACCTTAACATTTGGGTATCTTTGCCAACATACTTCATCCCCAGAAATCATTCTTGGATAAGAATTGATCCTTCTAGGAAGTTTGATTCCTAAGTTGTTTGCAGAGTTGACAAGTGATGTTTCTGTTACAAAATATCCTTTTGCAAAGCTCACATTAATAGGACATCTATAAATACTTGAATTATTATTTTACAAATAAATTTCTTTATCTCCCAGATTCTGGAGGAAATCCAGAAAGTTTTGGGTTATATTTCCAAGATTCCTTTCAAACTTCTCTTTAAAACAGAATATAATAGAATCTCCAGTTTAGTTTCCTTTTACTTCAAAACATTGCTACATAGCTGATCAAATACCATCAAGATTATTCTGATTCATCATTTTTTGGGTCTATTTTGCACTAGAATTCACACCTATTATTTATTTATCCATTAGAAACTCCATCTTTTGAAAATTACCAAATTCTTAGAACCTGTATTATTAAAACCCATGCATAGATTAACCACTTTAAATACTTCTTGTGTATCATGATTACGTGCTGCTAGTTCTGATAGCACATACATTAAAAGAACATCTCATTTGAAATATCCCAAGTTAAATTCTGGAATAAGTTCTCTAACATTACAACTTTTTTTTCTGTTACCACAATAAATAAATTACATTGTACCATATCAAAAATCATTAGCAATCCTCAACCCTTAAAATCAATTCTTACATGAAAAATACTTCTAATTGTGGAGTAAAATCTCCCTTTTGTCTTAAGGCTTAATTTTAAGTTATCACAATATATGTTATTTGCTTTATAAATTTCCAAACCATATTTCCTTTGTATTAACTGTCTTTTATTCTCTATAATATCTGCAGTTTCCCTTTTTATTTTAAATTTATGCTCCAATTGTGGTGAATTAGGGAAACCTGAATTTTTGCACAATCATTATTGATGTTATAAAGTTGCTATTAGCTTCTTGTTCATTTTTTCACTTTACAGAGCTAAGCTGGCAAGTCACACTTGATTGGTCACTGTACCTCTCTGAGTCTGTTCACATGAAGCTATTCTACATGTTTATTCTTACCCATAATAATATTTTTTTCTTTAAACAAATTGCATGTTATTCCTTAGATCATGAATTTCTTCTAATACATTGCACATGCTTTTAAAATAATTTTATATCCTAATAAATTACAATGCTGTCCAAATTTTTTATATTCATAATATACTAGATTCCTAATGCAAAAATATTATTTTTGAATTACCAAAATTTGAAACCCTAATGTTAATTATATTTTTACCTATTACTTAATATGATGGTACAGATCTTAGAGTAACAATTTTACATATTCATATGTTTTTCCTGAATTCAGTTCGATAAGCATTTCTGGTAAGTCTGATCATTCCTACACTGCAAATCCTAATAGATAGCTTTTCAATATAAGTTTTGTGCATTCTTAAATTTAACAGAAATTCCATTTTTAACTAGTAGTCAATGAATTTACACAATACCATCAGTACCTATTCAGTTCCTTAGCAAATATATACTCTAATGGGTAGAGAAAGGTCCATGAGTTTGGGGGAGAATGGGCGACGATTTTTAGCTTCTCATAGCTACTTCCTGCTGAATTGGGGCGGCGTGAATGATTCGCTCTCAACAAATAATTTTCTCATGGACCAGTCTCTGTCTAAAGGGATCTAATTTTGAAATGTAAGCCAATTGCATTGTTCTAATAATCTTTAAGTTAAATTTTTCACTAACATCAGTTTGATTAATGTTAGGTTGAACTCATGGTTGTTTAAAGAAGCTTTTTCACTCTTGGTTAAGCACTGAGCAAGACTGATGGTTTTTATTTATTTTTTGCTAGCTAGGAAAGTTAAGTTGCACTTCTATACTTCTGTACACAACTAAGAATCATTGCTTTCTCTCTCAATAAGTTTCTCTTAGATTGCATTTTAGAATCTTTTGTAATTTTCATTAGATATATGTCTCAGTACTTAACCTGTTGATAGAATTTGGTGATGGGATCAAATTTGTCCCTTTTTCTGTCTTTTGATTTCCATGTTCCCTTTCTCATGGCCAGTGAGAAATGGAAGGGGAAATGTTTGGCAGATTAGTTTGTTTAACTCTTGCCTTAATAAGAGCAGAGAATAAGATTTCTTTTAACCAATTAAATTATCTTAGAGTTAAAGACATTCAGAAATTACAATGTTATTTTCTGAATTTCTCTAACACCTCCGTCTGTCTTCCCCATTCCTCCGGAATGAATGAAGAAGAGAGAGAGATTTATTTTTTCCCAACCTGAAACCCTCCCATTGTGATCACAGACAAACAACATGTAACACACAGACTGATCATGGACACATTTCCCGGGCATATCACACACACTCTGACAAATATAAAACATAAATTATATAAGCTAGATTTTTCTTTTCATCCTGGCAAAAGATCAATTGTTACAATTCATATCTCCATGACTAAAGAATTCTGTGAAAAAGAATGAGTCAGAAAAGGGTTAATTCTTAAGAAGGAGCTGGCTGACATATGATGAATTTTGTTTCTTAATTACCTTTCTTCATGCTTCAATAAGTATCCTAAAATAAATACACTTTTGCTTCTTCACTTTTCTGTGAAGTGGGTTTCTGCTACCTGCCTGAATAATTCCAGGTATGCCACATTACTGGAAAGATTGATATAGCTAAGTGAAAATTGTTAAAACTTTTTACATTGTCTGTGGCCATCACCAATTGGGCTCCTTCCAAGGGAGAAAGAAAAAAACTATGACAAAACTGGTTTTTCTAGCTGAAGCAAAGTAGCCAGCCGCTTCTAAAAAGGGGGGCAGAGAGGAAAATTTCTGGTCACTTTTAAATTTGCCGTTTAGTCCTAGAGAAAAATACGCTTTTCCTGGTGTCCTTCTAAGAAGGGCCCAGTGCCCTAATGCTTAATTTTGAGTAGGGGTGGGAGCTTGCTCAGGGCTCCATCCCCTTTTCCCCGAAGTCCTCTCAAAAGGATCCGGTGGTCTTAAACAAATTTTTCTTTTTTACCCTAATGCTTCTCTCCCTGAGGCTATTTTTAAATTCCTTAACATATAGGGCTTCCTTTGAGAGTGTTTTCCCCATTTTTCATTCACGCTGTCGTAACAATCACTTCCCCACATTCTCGCCAATCTCCTCGCGGAGGTATGGAAACGGATAAACAGATCAAGGGAACGATCAGAGTACCGAAACCCTTGTCATACCAGTCACACACACACTCATTCTGGGGTATTCACTCCAAATTCCAGCCTGATTGCCTATGGGGGATGGGACGACTTACCCTGCCTCAAGGCTGTCTGTTCAGCCTCTACCCTGCTTAAGTCCGCGGCCGCGGGATGCCTCTCAGTCGTCCGGTAAGCTGCGTTCGTCGAGCCACGCGTTGGGCGCCAGATATCCGGATCCAGCCGGATACAACCGCGAGAGACCCGTGAGTCAGCCACCTGGAAGAACCATAGGGGGAGAGAAGGGAACCGAGGCGCAATAAAGACAAATCAGTCTTAATTGTGACAAGGCTCGTTTATTGAGTGCAGGGAGTGGGTTTATATGCTTCTAGGACTGGGGTAAGGAATTTTCCAGTGGTCTCGGGCCGTTGGTCTCGCCACGCCTATCCCGGATGAAGCTGGATAAGTTTCTATTCCTAACCTAAGTTTCGTTTCTTGGGAAATCCTTCACTAAGTTTCGTTTCTATGGTCTCCATGGTTTTTAGGTTTCGATCCTTGGTCTCTAAGTTT
>NW_025395953.1:0-6610 GCF_016433145.1 Gracilinanus agilis | reverse complement strand
GAGGGGGGAAGGGACATCAATTTAACAGATCAGGGTCACCTTTCCTTTATCCTAAACCCTTCATTAATTTCTCTAATTTTCCTTGTTAATTCCTAATATAACTTTTTACCTTCAAATCGGTGCCTGATAATTATTTGGGAAGATACTTACAATTTAGTCTGTACATTTGGGTTGAATCCTGTTGGCTGCCAGTTGAAGATCTCCTCTGTCCTCAACAGTTAGATAGCTAGCTGTTATATCTCCTCTAACTGACCTGAGAGGGATATAAATTAAGGAAAAGGAACATTATTGGGGTTTCAGCCATAACAGACACTTACCTGAGGAATCTTATTCCTGTCTTCATTACCAACTGAAGCAGAAGCAGTTAGAGGGGGAGGGGTTTGAGAATCAGGAGTGTTTTACCCCCTCCTTTCCTCACTATAGCCTGTCAATCTCTGGCTCTTGACTTAAAGCTCTATTTGACCCTGACACATTTATCTGCTTCTCCAAACTATCTGTTTTTATCATCATAACAGTTTTGGCGAGCCAGCCAGGAGTTTCTGAATTTGTGAACTTAGCGGGCTGGAAATTATAGAAAGCACGGTCACAACAAAGAAAGGAGGTAAAAAACAACAAGAGATTAAAAAGGACAACCCAGAAAAGGAAGAAGTTGCAGGGGCAGAGGCAGCTCCTGTAACAATACTTCCTATTACAGACAGAAAAATAGTACAACCAGATGCTGGGATTATACATGTTAAAGGCTATAAACCATTTACTGGAGGGGATTCTAGAGATTTTAAAAAGGAGGTTCCCCCAGTTCTTTGAAAATCCACATAAGGCGATAAAAGAATTCAAACGGGCAGTCAGGCTGTATAATCCCAATTTTGAAGATGTGATACTCTTATTAACAGAACTATTTGGCCCAAGTGAAAAAAGCTAAATTTCTTGCAGAGACAAGGAACAATCCCAACCTAGCATCATGGCCTGAGCAACATCAAGATCTAGAGCTGTCATCTCATGCAAATATGACATATCTCAGGAGATGCAGGGAGGAATTGGCAGAGGCGATGAGACTTAATGCTAAATGATCAAATGCATGGGGCTCATTTGAAAAGTTAAAGCAGGGGGAAGAGGAACATCCAAGCTTATACCTAGACAGGCTGCTGGAAGCTGGAGAGACTATTCTAGGGTTCAGGGACATGACTGCTGAAGACAACATTCAGCATATCAGGAGGCAATTTGTAAAAGGGAGTCAAAATTACATGCAATCCTATTTTAGACTGCATTGCCCACAATGGGAGACCATGCCCATTGAGGAATTGAGAAAGACAGCAGCTTATGTCCATGACTCAAAGGATAGTGACTCTAAAACATCTAGAAACTCTGAAAAAGATCAAGAGATTGCTGAGCTTAAAAAGCAATGGAGGGAAGCTCAGAAGGCCAGGGAGGTGGAAGAAATAAAAAATATGGCTCTGATGTCCACCAATCAGAGGAGCCAAAGCAGGCCTAGACAATCTAGTGGCAGTGCTACCAACAAAATTAAGAGATGTTTCCTTTGTTCAAAAATTGGCCACGTGGTACGGGATTGTAGATATAAGTCTCAGATTAACTTTGGAAACAGGAATAATAACAATAACAACAGGAGGAATACATACTATAATTCCAAATACAATAATAACACCAACAATAATAACGACAGGGACAATAATAGTAGATACAGTGATAAGGTTAAGGCTAGATGTTGTGACCATGACTGTGCAAAGTTTAGTAGGTCCCCAAGCTTGTCAAAAATGGAAGAATACCTGTCCCAAGGTGCTAGACCTCGTACATTATGAACCGAGGAAGCAGCCTTAGAGAAAGCAGTTGTTACAAGAAAAGAGAAAGTCAGTGATAATGATATAGCAAAGGAATGTGAGAAGAACAAAATGGGTGCAGAAGATATTATGAATTATGGGTTGGAGGAGGTAACACAAATTTACAAAGATATGACTGAGGAGGAGTTGCAAATGGAGGAGGATATAATAGAAATTAAGGAGAGAATTTATGGGAAAGGAAACAGTGATATGGGGTACACTGACAGAAAACCAGGCACATCTGCACAAGTTCTTGATAAAAGCTTGAAGAAAGTAGCATTCCTTGATTCTCACTATGGGGGGACAGAACCATTCTGTAGTAAGACTGTGGATCATTTACATGTACAGCAAAGCCAAACAGCAAGGGCAATGAATATAGACAGCTGTTCTAATGGGGATCTCTTGGAAATGGACAGCATCAATAAAGGAGATGAGCTCCTACAGACCATTGAGAAGGAAAGTGCTGAATTCTCAGATACAGGCACAACCTCTTCTCTATCATCAACTAGGGAAGCTGGAAGGGAAAGTGAAAAGTCTAGTAGCTACAAGTCTAGAGGCATTTTAAAGCTAGATCCTGGAGCTAGAGAATTTGTACCAAGTCTACTTCAGGGTCAAGTGCATGATGATGTAGCACACTTTCAAGCCTATGATACTCCAAAGAGAGCTGCCTTTGGAGTAGATTCTGAGTTAATGCATTTAAAGGAATTCAGTTTAATAGATGTCAGTAGCCAAGAGAGGAACAAAATGGCATCAATAGGGACAAAGGAAGAATCTACAACACTGACTTTGTTTCCTATACAAAATGCATCTAGAGTTGAGTTTCCTGTTACTGACATGGAGTCTAGGGAACAAATATAAGAAGAAAGCATAGACTCACAGGATTGGGGTGTAGACATGAACCATGAGCACATTCCCAATTCTGTAGAATTTCCTTTAATGCAGAGGAATACCTCTCCTGAATCTAACTTTGCTAAAGTCAAACAAAGCATGTTCAGTGAAGAGAAGGACACTCTACCTTACTCATGGTCTGGGAAAACTGAAATAAATTTTGACACTGATAGGCCCATGAACAGTTCAGGGATGCCAACTCAGGCATTGGCAGTCCAACAAGTCATTTTTAAAGGAGACTTACCATCATTACAATCACAGAATCCTGAGCCAGCACAGACAGAAGTCCTAGAACAACATCAATGGGATTTGGGAGACATAGAGATAGAAACACCTTTGGTACCTGTTGATCAGACAGCTAAAGACAGGGAACCTTTGGTTATGGTGACTATAGGAGATCAAATCTATCCTGCTCTTATTGATACTGGAGCAACCCGGTCTGTGTTGACATCAGCACCAGAAAATTGTGCACTAA
Source organism: Gracilinanus agilis (assembly GCF_016433145.1). Lineage (NCBI taxonomy): Eukaryota > Metazoa > Chordata > Mammalia > Didelphimorphia > Didelphidae > Gracilinanus > Gracilinanus agilis. The sequence goes on along the minus strand of NW_025395953.1, from coordinate 3,415 downwards.
TGGGGTCTATGAGAGTAAAAGGAGCCACTGGGCAAATGGAGTTGGTGCCCAAACTGAGATCTAAGATGGTGAAAATAGGCCCAATGACTTTAGATCATTCTTTTTTGTTGATACCCGGTTGTCCATCCAACTGAAATCCTGAGTCTCACCAGAGCTTTAGAAATTGGCCAGGGTCAAAGGGTGAACGTTTGGAGCGTTAGTAAATATGCATTTAATGTAGTACATTGTACAGGCCAAATTTGGATATATAGGGGATATATAACAGCTGGTGGAACAGAGATAGCCTATGGGAGCCTTATAAACCAACTCCTGAAAGCTGTCCAGTTACCTAAGGAAGTGGCAGTGATGCATTGCAGGTCACATCAAAAGGGTATGGATGAAGTCTCATTAGGAAACAGGAGGGCAGACGTAACCACAAAATTTGGGGCCCAGTTCGGCCCGGTCCTTGTGCTGAACTTCTCCTTGGTGGAAGAAGCAGATCTAAAACAGGCATACTCCCCAAGGGAAGTGAAGCACTGGATAGAAAATCTAGGGGCCAAATTAGTGAGAGGTGTATGATTTTCTAGTGAGGACAAACCCATTCTTCCAAGATCTTTATATAATACCCTATGTAATGCATTGCATGCCAAAGGCCATTATGGGACCCAATCCTTAGTAGATGGTATTCGAAGACACTGGACGTCTCCTGGTATATCCACTTGTGCAATTAGAACATGTCAAAAATGCAAGGTTTGCTTGCAATATAATCAGGGCGTGACCAGAATTAAGGGACTAGGAGGCAGACAATTGGCATATACCCCCTTTGAGTGCTTGCAGATTGATTATATATCAATGCCCAATTGTCAAGGATACAAATATGCCCTAGTCATCATAGACAGGTTGACTCGATGGCCAGAAGTGTTCCCTGCAAAGAAAAACAACGCAGCCTTTGTGGTGAAGACACTTCTGAGAGAGATAGTTCCAAGATTCTCTGTACCAGCTAGAATAGATTCAGACCATGGATCACACTTTTCCCAGAACATCTTGCATAAGATTTATAAGACCTTGGGGATAAAGAGGAGTTTACATTCAGTCTATCACCCCTCTTCCTCAGGGCAAATTGAAATCTGTAATAAGAGAATTAAAACTCTCATTGGGAAAGTGTGTTCTGAAAGCCATCTGAAATGGGTACAAGCACTCCCCATTGTTCTTTTTTATTTAAGAAGTCAACCCTGTAGTGACACAAGATTGTCACCGTATGAACTCCTGTATGGACACGCTCCATGGCATAGTTCATCCCAGAAGTCAGCTCTCTTATCACACATTGGAGCTGAGTGTCAGCTATATAGATACATAAAAGCTTTGAAGAAGAGACTGGATGAATTGCACAAACTGGGTTTGTTAACCCAGAGAGTTCCTTTAGACTTTAGCTTACATCAGCTTAAACCGGGAGACATGGTCTATATAAGGAACTTTACAAGAAAATCTGTTCTAGACCCTAAATGGGTCGGGCCTTTCCAGGTGCTATTAACTAGCCCAACTTGTGTGAAAGTTGAGAATAGAGACCCTTGGTTCCACATCACGCATGTAAAGCCTGTTAAAGAACATCATGAAAAACCTCCTGAGACATAGAGCAAAATGAAATGAATGCCCTGCCAGATCCACAGCAAACAGACGGTTATGATGAGAATGAATGAACTGCTTGAAATTCTAAAAGGAAAAAAACAAGAAAAAAAGAAAAAAACTGAAATTTTTTTTTACATCACAACAACTAAGGTTCCTGATTAAGAAGGTGACAAGTCAACCATCAGACAAGACGATAGACGGCAGACAAGTATGCATGCAGTACAGAGGAAGAAACAAAGAACACAAAAGCTGGAAGCTGCAGAACTTCACAGCAGAGGCAGTACCAAGGAATGGACAATCATGAGAGTGTTGTAATCTTTATTAAGTACTGTGCAGGAAGAGGACTGGAAGGAAGAAATCCGTCGAGCAGCTATCATGTTATAAACACACATGGTACATATGAGACATCACACTGTAGTTGCATGCCACACTACATATGGCTAACAAGGAGAACTATGATTCTCCAGTGGGCCAGAAGATCCTTGTAGTAAGGGTAAGTATGTGCATACATCAGTACACTTTAGTTCATTGGACACAACACAAACTGATTGTTCACTTTTTGATATAGACCTCATGTAGATAAATGAGAGTCTCTTCTGTATATATGTATTATATGTACATATGTATTATATATAAGGGAAGGGTATCCTAGGATTTCTAACATATCAAAAGATCCATTGTTTGTTTTTTGATTTGGTAGATATCAAGGGAACTTCCATCTGTAAATAGGCATTGTGGATAGCCTGTATTATATTTACTAATCCATAGAATAGAATTACAAACATCATAGAGAGAGATATAGCTTTAGGGATCTTTGAAATACAGAGTTAGTCAGGGAAAGTCACTATAGTCTATAAGAATATGTATATAGTGTACATATATTAATGACTAACAAAATGAAATTAATATACTAACAATTTAGAATTTAGGATTATTAATACCACTAACAACTTAAGGAAGGTACTAACATGGAAACTTAGTTCTATAACATTTTGGATATAGAGTTTTACCATATTTCTTTTGTTATGACTTAAGAGCAAGTTTTAGAAGATCTGTAGGTTGTTACATTTTTGCTTTGGATGTGTTTCAAAGATGTTTGCATTGCATGCTATAGGGATAATGCTTGCAACTTATAATTGTTGCAGTTTTGGAATTTCTGTGATAATTTGTTGCATGTATTATGATGCTTGTATGTTATTCCAAAACCTGTTTTTTTCTCCTTGATTATACTTTCCTTTTTCCCTCCTTAGATAGGGGTAGATAGTATAGATAGTATAGCAATAGCATAACAAGACTGGTAAGGGGTTAGAAATAAGACATTTAAGTGTAGACAGGGTAATTAAGGCTACAATATCTTAAGCTTGCAGAATTTCCAGTGGAAATTCCTACTAGAAGAGGGGGAATTTACTGTTGTGTGCAGATGCAAAGCATGGAATCCCTGCAAAGCTACAGGGAGAGCCTCACCCAGAGTTCCAGGGGACCCCCTGGAGAACTTTGGGTGAGGGGCAGTTGAGAAGGATTGAAGACAGTTAATTGTTGGGAGTGGATGTGAGCAGAGACTCTGTTTGATTCTCCTGACTTGGGGTTTCACCTGAGGTGGTCATTATAGCATAAGCTAGTGATTTCTACTCATAGGGTTAGCCTATTTGCTATTACTATTCTTCATTAATATAATTATATAATTACTTAGTGATTAGAGAGTAAGATATTTATCTATAGCAAGAAAGCCAGTTTTAGTTAAGTGTTTCCTCCCCTCCAGTGAGGAGGGGGGAAGGGACATCAATTTAACAGATCAGGGTCACCTTTCCTT
>NW_025395952.1:0-5153 GCF_016433145.1 Gracilinanus agilis | reverse complement strand
AGAGTGATAGCTTAGTCTCCTCATTGCCTATTTTAATACCTTTAATACCTTTTCTTCTCTAATTGCTACTGCTAGTGTTTCTAGTACAATGTTAAATAATAGAGGTGATAGTGGACATCCTTGCTTTACACCTGATCTTATTGTGAAGGCTTTTAATTTATCCCCATTGCATATGATGCTTGTTGATGGTTTTAGATATATACTGTTTATTATTTTTAGGAAAGGTCCTTCTATTCCTATACTTTCCAGTGTTTTCAATAGGAATGGATGCTGTATTTTGTCAAAGGCTTTTTCAGCATCTATTGAGATAATCATGTGATTTTTGTTTGTTGGGTTGTTGATATGATCAATTATGTGGATGGTTTTCCTAATGTTGAACCATCCTTGCATTCCTGGTATAAATCCTACCTGATCATGGTGGATGATCCTCTTGATCACTTGCTGGAGTCTCTTTGCTAGTATTCTATTTAAGATTTTTGCATCTATGTTCATTAGGGAGATTGGTCTGTAGTTTTCTTTCTCTGTTTTTGATCTACCTGGCTTTGGAATCAGTACTGTATTTGTGCCATAAAAGAAAATATTTATAGCCGTGCTTTTTGTGGTGGCAAAAAACTGGAAAACAAGGGTATGTCCTTCAATTGGGGAATGGCTGAACAAATTGTGGTATATGCTGGTGATGGAATACTATTGTGCTCAAAGGAATAATAAACTGAAGGGATTCCGTGTGAACTGGAAAGACCTCCAGGAATTGATGCAGAGAGAAAGGAGCAGAGCCAGAAGAACATTGTACACAGAGACTGATACACTGTGGTAAAATAGAATGTAATGGACTTCTGTACTAGCAGCAATGCAATGACCCAGGACAATTCTGAGGGACTTATGGAAAAGAACGCTACCCACATTCAGAGGAAGAACTGCAGGAGTGGAAACACAGAAGAAAAACAACTGCTTGAACACATGGGTTGAGGCGGACAGGATTGGGGATGTAGACTTGAAACTACCACACCAATGCAACTATCAACAATTTGGAAATAGGTCTTGATCAATGACACATGTTAAAACCAGTGGAAATGCGCATCAGCTATGGAGGGGGGAAGTGCAGGGTGAAGGGGAAAGTAAGAGCATGAATCATGTAGCCATGTTAACTTTTATAAAAAAATAAATATTATTAAATGTTAAAAAAAAAAGAAGAAAAAGAAAAAAAGAAAAACAATTCAGGGGGAGAGGGAGGGGCCTTTATCAAGCAGTTATTTTTAATAAGTAGCAAGAGAAGCAGTAACTTCAGTCCAGAGTCTCAAGACTCTTTCTCAGCTGAATAGCATAGCTCTGGTTAAGCGTCTTCCCCTCCATTGGCTCCTTTTTGTTTCAGGACTAGAAGAGATCTCAGGAGCCAGCACACCAGTTGCTCTGATCAGTTTAGGCAGGTCTGCCCTATCTGATAGCTATTTAGTTCTTCTCCTGGGAAATGAGTTTGGGTTTTTGCTTTTTTCCTAATTGAGGAGTCTCTTTATAAACCTTAAAACTAGAGAAATATGATTTATTATGATATCAGTCTTCTAATCTTTCTTGAATGAATGGATCAATCAAAAAAGAATCCCCTCAATAGCATCTCTGATGAGTGGTCAACCGACTGAAGACTATTAGTTAGGAAAAACCCTTTCCATTCTGATATAGGCTATTCCACTTTGGTATGACTCATTGAAGAGCAGGCATTTACCAAGCATCTTCCACGTGCCAGGTATTGTGCTAGGTGGGTGGGGATATATAAACAGAGCAAGTATTCTAGCCTCACTCTCCCAGATTGAGGCCAGTATAATCTTCCTCTCAGAGTCCTAGGGGTACCCCCTGAGGGTTTGTGGTCTCTCTCTTCTCTAATGCTATCAGCTTGACCCTAATTCTGGATGTGTTTCCCCCCACTGTTAGTCACTGGTAACTAGTACTCCAGTTCCATTTAACAAATTAGCATCATTTAGCTTTTTCAAATAGCTAATTATTTTGAAGATATAGCAAGAATAGGAGTTCAAACATTTTCCTCTGCCACTTCAGGAACACACACTCCCCTATACAATAGATCTCCAGGGGAAGGAGGCTCAGATTTAAATTAATTTCTACATAGCATTGGTTGCACCAAGTTCATGTTGTGATTTTTTTTTTAGATTTAAATATTTTATTTTTTTAGAAAAATTTTCCATGGTTATATGATTCATGTTTTTACTTTCCCTTTCACCCCCCACTTACCCCCCACCATATCCAATGCGCATTTCCATTGGTTTTAACACGTGTGATCAGTCAAGACTTATTTACATATTATTGATAGTTGGTGTGGTCCTTTCGAGTCTACATCTCCAATCCTGTCCTCATAAACCCATGTGTTCAAGCGGTTGTTTTTCTTCTGTGTTTCCACTTGTAAAAGATGGGACACCAGGGATGTTAAAATGTGACCTAAATGGTTTGTGGGTACACACACTGGGTTGAAGGAGAGACAGGACCAACCAGGATAGGGAGACCAAGGTTCACTACTAAGCTGGTAACTGTCAAGAATGGCAGTTGGCCAACGGGCACCCAGCTCACCACTAGGCCAGAGTCTATGGAACCAGCAGGCAAGGTAAAGGTTTTAACAGTTTAATTAAGAGTAACTAAATAAAGATGAGATAGGGGATTCTGCACTTGAAAACCTAAAGGGCAAACCACTGGGGCAAGGGGAGGACTTGACTACTCTAATCCTAATTGTCCTAAGCCAGGCAGGGCCCAAAGGAGCAGTACTGGAGTCACTGGGAAGTCTGCTTCAAACCTGGTTCTGGCAAGGTTTGGCCAGCACAGCTGAAGGGCCTGAGGGTGGCTTTGGGGCTCATGGTTATCCAAGGATGATCATAGGATGTCAAGAGCCAAGGTGATCCAAGGTACCCAAGTAGAGAGAGTGTGCTTGAGATGCTGTCCACCAGATCCCAAACCCCTTCTCTACTTGGTGCAGCTCTGTAGGTCTTGTCCACTTGCTGGAAGCCTCCACCACTCAGGATCCCAGGGAATCTGGATGCAGGGTTTCCTTAACTCTGAGATCTCACAGGGCTAGCAACAGTTTGTGCCCACCACTAATGGAGTCTCTCCCAGAGCACAAGCCCTACTTCCTGCTCCTTCATTTCATCTTGGAATTCTCCAGCACTTCCTGCTAGGTTCATATAAACTATATGCAACTAATACTAAATAATCTTCTTCACAACACACTCCCACAGTTCTTCCTCTGAATGTGGGTAGCATTCTTTTCCATAAATCCCTCAGAACCATCCTGGGTCATTGCATTGCTGCTAGTACAGAAGTCCATTACATTCAGTTTTACCACAGTGTATCAGTCTCTGTGTACAATGTTCTCCTGGCTCTGCTCCTTTCACTCTGCATCAGTTCCTGGAGGTCTTTCTAATTCACATGGAATTTCTCCAGTTCATTATTCCTTTGAGTACAATCGTATTCCATTACAGCATATACCACAATTTGTTCAGCCATTCCCCAATTGAAGGGCATACCCTCATTTTCCAGTTTTTTGCCACCACAAAAAGCGCAGCTATAGGGGCAGCTGGGTAGCTCAGTGGATTGAGAGTCAGGCCTAGAGACAGGAGGTCCTAGGTTCAAATCCGGCCTCAGACACTTCCCGGCTGTGTGACCCTGGGCAACTCACTTGACCCCCATTGCCTACCCTTACCACTCTTCTAACTAGAAGCCAATACACAGAAGTTAAGGGTTTAAAATTAAAAAAAAATTTTTTTTTAAAAAAGCGCAGCTATAAATATTTTTGTACAAGTTTTTTTTTTTAATTTTTTTATCTATGATCTCTTTGGGGTACAAACCCAGCAATGCTATGGCTGGATCAAAAGGCAGGCAGTCTTTTAGAGCTCTTTGGGCATAGTTCCAAATTGCCATCCAGAATGGTTGGATCAGTTCACAACTCCACCAGCAAAGCATTAATGTCCCAATTTTGCCACATCCCCTCCAACATTCATTACTCTCCACTGCTATCATTTTAGCCAATATGCTAATTGTGAGGTTGTTTTGATGTGCATTTCTCTAATTATTAGAGATTTAGAACACTTTCTCATGTGCTTATTGACAGTTTTGATTTCTTTATCTGAAAATTGCCTATTCAAGTCCCTTGCCCATTTATCAATTGGGGAATGGCTTGATTTTTTTATACAATTGATTTAGCTCCTTGTATATTTTAGTAATTAGATCTCTGTCAGAGTTTTTTGTTATAAAGATTTTTTCCCAGTTTGTTGTTTCCCTTCTGATTTTGGTTGCATTGTTTTTGTTTGTACAAAACCTTTTTAATTTAATATAATCAAAATTATTTATTTTACATTTTGCAATTTTTTCCAACTCTTGCTTGGTTTTAAAATTTTCCCTTCCCCATAGATCTGACAAGTATACTATTCTGTGTTCGCTTAATTTATTTATATTTTCCTTCTTTTTATTCAAATCATTCACCCATTCTGAATTTATCTTGGTGTAGGGTGTGAGATGTTGATCTAAACCTAATCTCTCCCAAATTGTTTTCCAATTTTCCCAGAAGTTTTTGTCAAATAGTGGATTTTTGTCCCAAAAGTTGGGCCCTTTGGGTTTATCATGTCTTCATGATGTCTTGCTGATATCACTTACCCCAAGTCTATTCCACTGATCCTCCCTTCTGTCTCTTAGCCAGTACCATATTGTTTTGATGACCACTGCTTTATAGTATAATTTAATATCTGGTACTTCTAGGCCACCTTCCTTCACTTTTTTTTTTCATTATTTCCTTTGATATTCTTTTTTTTAAAACCCTTACCTTCCGTCTTGGAGTCAATACTTTGTATTGGCTCCAAGGCAGAAGAGTGGTAAGGGTAGGCAATGGGGGTCAAGTGACTTGCCCAGGGTCACACAGCTGGGAAGTGTCTGAAGTCAGATTTGAACCTAGGACCTCCTGTCTCTAGGCCTGGCTCTCAATCCAGTGAGCTACCCAGCTGCCCCCTCCCTTGATATTCTTGATCTTTTGTTCTTCCAAATGAACTTTGTTATAGTTTTTTCTAATTCAGTAAAAAAGTTTTTTGGTAGTTTGATAAGTATGGCACTAAATAGGTAAAGCAATTTGGATAGAATGGTCATTTTTATTATGTTAGCTTGTCCTACCC
>NW_025395951.1:0-3615 GCF_016433145.1 Gracilinanus agilis | reverse complement strand
TCAACTGCCCCTCACCCAAAGTTCTCCAGGGGGGTCCCCTGGAATTCGGGGTGAGGCTCTCCCTGTACCTTTGCAAGGATTCCATGCCTTGCATCTGCACACAACAGTAAATTCCCCCTCTTCTAGTAGGAATTTCCACTGGAAATTCTGCAGGCTTAAGATATTGTAGCCTTAAGTACCTGTCTATACTAACTTAAATGTCTTATTCTTAACCCCTTACCAGTCTTGTTATGCTATTGCTATACTATCTATACTATCTACCCCTATCTAAGGAGGGAAAAAGGAAAGTATAATCAAGGGGAAAAAACAGGTTTTGGAATTACATACAAGCATCATAATACATGCAACAAATTATCACAAAAATTCCAAAACTGCAACAATTATAAGTTGCAAGCACTATACTTATAGCATGCAATGCAAACATCTTTGAAACACATCCAAAGCAAAAATGTAACAACCTACAGGTCTTCTAAAACTTGTTCCTAACTCATAACAAAAGAAATATGGTAAACTCTATATGCAAAATGTTATAGAACTAAGTTTCCATGTTAGTACCTTACTTAAGCTAAGTTAGTGGTATTAATAATCCTAAGTTCTATATTGTTAATATTAATTTCATTTTGTTAGTCATTAATGTATGTATACTATACACATATTCTTATAGACTATAGTGACTTTCCCTGACTAACTCTGTATTTCAAAGATCCCTAAAGCTATATCTCTCCCTATGATGTTAGTAATTCTATTCTATGGATTAGTAAATATAATACAGGCTATCCACAATGCCTATTTACAGATGGAAGTTACCTTGATGTCTACCAAATCAAAAAACAAACAATGGATCTTTTGATATGTTAGAGATCCTAGGATACCCTTCCCTTATATATAATACATATGTACATATAATACAGAAGAGACTCTCATTTATCTACATGAGGTCTATATCAAAAGTGAACAATCAGTTTGTGCTGTGTCCAATGAACTAAAGTGTGCTGATGAATGCACATACTTACCCTTACTGCAAGGATCTTCTGGCTTACTGGAGAATCATAATCCTCCTTGTTAGCCATATGTAGTGTGGCATGCAACTACCGTGTGATGTCTCAATGTACCGTGTGTGTTTATAACATGATAGCTTCCCTAGTTGGTGATAGAGAAGTGGTAGTGCCTGTGTCTGAGAATTCAGCACTTTCCTTCTCAATGGTCTGTAGGAGTCCATTTCCCTCATTGACACTGTCCATTTCCAAGAGATCCCCATTAGAATACTTGTCTATATTCATTGCCCTTACTGTTTGGCTTTGCTGTACATGTAAATGATCCACAGTCTTACTATAGAATGTTTCTGTCCCCCCCATAGTGAGAATCAAGGAATGCTACTTTCTTCAAGCTTTTATCAAGAACTTGTGCAGATGTGCCTGATTTTCTGTCAGTGTACCCCATATCACACATTCCTTTCCCATAAATTCTCTCCTTAATTTCTATTATATCCTCCTCCATTTGCAACTCCTCCTCAGTCATATCTTTGTAACTTTGTGTTACCTCCTCCAACCCATAATTCATAATATCTTCTGCACCCATTTTATTCTTCACACATTCCTTTGCTACATCATCATCACTGCCTTTCTCTTTTCTTGCAACAACTGCTTTCTCTAAGGCTGCTTCCTCGGTTCATAATATATGAGGTCTAGCACCTTGGGACAGGTATTCTTCCATTTTTGACAAGCTTGGGGACCTACTAAACTTGGCACAGTCATGGTCACAACATCTAGCCTTAACCTTATCACTGTATCTACTATTGTTGTCCCTGTTATTATTATTGTTGGTGTTATTATTGTATCTGGAATTGTAGTATGTATTCCTCCTGTTGTTATTGTTATTATTCCTGTTTCCAAAGTTAATCTGAGACTTATATCTACAATCCCGTACCACGTGGCCAATTTTTGAACAAAGGAAACATCTCTTAATTTTGTTGTTAACACTGCCACTAGATTGTCTAGGCCTGCTTTGGCTCCTCTGATTGGTGGACATCAGAGCCATATTTTTTATTTCTTCTACCTCTCTGGCCTTCTGAGCTTCCCTCAATTGCTTTTTAAGCTCAGCAATCTCTCGATCTTTTTCAGAGTTTCTAGATGTTTTAGAGTCACTATTCTTTGAGTCATGGACATAAGCTGCTGTCTTTCTCAATTCCTCAATGGGCATGGTCTCCCATTGTGGGCAATACAGTCTAAAATAAGTTTGAATGTAATTTTGACTCCCTTTTACAAATTGCCTCCTGATATGCTGAATGTTGTCTTCAGCAGTCATGTCCCTGAACCCTAGAATAGTTTCTCTAGCTTCCAAAAGTCTATCTAGATATAAGCTTGGATGTTCCTCCTCCCCCTGCTTTAACTTTTCAAATGAGCCCCATGCATTTGATCGTTTGGCATGGAGTCTCATCGCCTCTGCCAAGTCCTCCCTGCATCTCCTGAGATATGACATGTTTGCATGAGATGACAGCTCTAGATCTTGATGTTGCTCAGGCCATGATGCTAGGTTGGGGTTGTTCCTTGTCTCTGCCAGAAATTTAGCTTTTTCACTCGGGGTAAATAGCTCTGTTAAGAGTTCCACATCTTCAAAATTTGGATTGTACAGCCTGACTGCCCGTTTGAATTCTTTTATCGCCTTATGTGGGTTTTTGAAGAACTAGGGGAACCTCCTTTTTAAAATCTCTAGATCCTGGGGGCAGCTGGGTAGCTCAGTGGAGTGAGAGTCAGGCCTAGAGACAGGAGGTCCTAGGTTCAAACCCAGCCTCAGCCACTTCCCAGCTGTGTGACCCTGGGCAAGTCACTTGACCCCCATTGCCCACCCTTACCACTCTTCCACCTATGAGACAATACACTGAAGTACAAGGGTTAAAAAAAAAAAAAAGAAAGAAAGAAATCTCTAGATCCCCTCCAGCAAATGGTTTATATCCTTTAACATGTATAATCCCAGCATCAGGTTGTACAATTGTTCTATCTGTAATAGGAAGTATTGTTACAGCAGCTGATTCTGCCCCTGCAACTTCTTGCTTTTCTGGGTTGTCCTTTTTAATCTCTTGTTGTTTTTCACCCCCTTTCTTTGTTGTGACCGTGCTTTCTATGATTTCTAGTTGCATAATTGTCCTAGCATCAAGTTCTTTCCCTTCCCTTATTTGCTTGTTAATTTCTATTAGTGTTTTCATATATTCTAACATTTTTTCCATAGCCGGGTCAGTAACTTTAGTGTTTCCAAAAGTAAAAGCCAATATCTTTCTTAAAATCATTATGGCTCCATAGCCAGTGGCAGTCATGGCTATGCCTGTTGGTACATAAGCCAATGCCTCTCCAACTGTAATTGTTAGCCATAGATAAGTGTCATATAATTCTATTATTGATCTAAAAAATTGGGGAACAGTGACAAACCAAAATGTAGCACAGGTTTGCCAAATCCCATAAATTAAAACAGCAGAGCACCCCAAGGTAACAATTGCTCTGTTCAACATGTCAGCCATCTTATCTCTTCTCCACTAGGTCCTAATAGTACAAATCCTAGGCTGGCTGGCCAAAACTGTTATGATTATAATAACAGATAGTTTGGAGAAGCAGATAAATGTTT
>NW_025395950.1:0-5370 GCF_016433145.1 Gracilinanus agilis | reverse complement strand
TTGGGTCTGATTTAATTACGGAATCAACCTGAATTGTTCATTCCTGGAGGCCACATATTTTAATACATATTTATAATTACCTAAATTTTCCTTTTTACATTTGGCTGACCACTTAGGTCTCGAACTTCCTCAATCTTCCTGAATTTTCTTGAAATCTTCTCTACCTTATAATACCTATCCCTTAAGTCAGCCTTCTCACAGCACGCCTTGGAACTTCGGTCAACATAAAGCTGCTAGACTGGTGAGATAAAAAACCTGGGCCCTGAAAATTAAGCTAGGCTGTTTCTTTGTCTTAAGGAACGAAATAAGCCCCTATTAGCTGGCCTTGGCCACACCTGGGAAGGACTGCTCAGTTCTCCTAGCCAGGCCAGGAGCACACCTGAATAAGATTTAAAAAGCAGCCAAATAGAAGCAGGAGGCACTAGACTTATTTAGTAGATTTTAGGGAGAGTATTTTTTTAGGCTACAAATAGGCTTTAACTCGGTTCTATTTTATTTCAAAACCATATTTCTAGTTTTAAAATCTTTAGAAAAAGCAAAAGCCTGGTGGGGCTAGCTAGAATTTAAAATTTTTTTTTTCTTTCCTTCCTCTTCCCCACAGTAGAAGGCACATAATTTTAAAGAAAAGAAATTTTTCAGACTTTTACAACTGAAAAGAGCCTCCCAGAACCAAACTTACCCTTAGAAAGACACTCCCAACTGCCTCAGGCAAAAAGTCCAGTCTACCCTCAAAGAGCTTTATCTCTAGTACTCAGCCTCAGGCTATAGCCTTTGTCCTCAGCCAGGCAGGAACAAAAGGAAGTCTTGACCCAAACAATACAACTAGTACTATAGCCCAACCCTTAAAAAAGGAAGACCTTACCCACTAGTGACATCTACTGACTAGAGTAAGAATGTGGTGGTTTCAAACCATTACTGATTAAATAAATACTAGATTTCAGACTTTAAAACGCTGGATCCAGTCCATAATAACGGCTGTTATCATGTTTTTTTTTCAGAAGAGTAGTCCCAGATAATACTTTTCAAGGGCTGTTTGTTGCACTGTATGTAGGTGTGATAGTAAGTGTGATAATACTGATTGTAGGCAGAATAGTTTATCTTTACTTCTCTCAAAAGAAACTGCCAGAGAAGCTGAATGACACTAACTCAGAGAGATTTAGTAAGATAGAGAAGAAAGTGGAGAATATGGAGGAGGGCCAAGAGCAACTGCTGGCTTATATAAAAAACCATGCTAAGCATTTAAGAAGGAGGAAACAGTTTAAAAAGAAGTTCCAACAAAAGAGAATTATTCCTCCATAGTTCCCCTTTCGAGGATTCCTCCTATGAAAGAGCTCCTGACACACCCTCTCCTCAGCCCGTCCCCTGCCTCCAACCCCTACTGCCCCCTCCCCAGCCCATCCCAACCCCGCCTCCTACACTCCCTGCCATTCAAGATAGCACAGCACTATTTCCTTTACGAGAAGTACCTACTTTTAATACTGAAGGAGACCTGGTATCTGTAAAACACTTTACTCCTTTCAGCCCTGATGATTTAGCTGGATTTAAAAAGAATACGCCTACTTTTGAGAAAGAACCATTCTTACTTGTAAAAAAATTAGACAATATATTCCGAACTTATGACCCCAGTTAGCAGGATATTGAAAATATATTAGATGAGTTTCTGATAGTCAGTGAGAAAGAAAGAATCATTTCTCAGGCCAATCATAAGAAAGGCAAGGGAGGACTTAAATGGCCCCTCCAGGATCCGAACTGGGATTACAATTCTATCCCAGATTACAAAAAATTGTGCATTGGCAGAGAGGCATTATTGTCAGCCATGAAAGCTTGTGCTGATACACCTGACAGTTAGGCAAGATTCAAAACAACATACCAATGAAACTCCCTCCCATTTTATGGACAGGCTGATTGAGGTGGGAGAAATATAATCGGACCTTGATTTAACCATGGAACAGCATGTTAGACATATACGTAGGCAATTCGTTGAGAATTCCTGCAAAGTAGTCAAAGACTGTTTTAAAATTAACTGCCCAACTGGGGAATCTATGAGTCTTGAGGAATTGAGGAAAGTAGCATCTTATATTTTTAAGGGCCATGCACAAAGACATGAGGAAGACATTGACTCAGTTGGATGCTTTAAAAGCAGAAATTAAAATGCTAAAGGAAAAAATGAAAAATAAAGGAGAGACAATAGCCCCTCTCCAAGAATCTAACTATCAATCCATTATCTGCCAATTCTTTATGAAGAAGGGCCATATAATAATGAACTGTAAGAATTTCTTAAGAGTAATCGGAAATAATACCCAGTCGAAAGCCAACTATATAAATAACAACAGGAATAATAATAATAATAATAATTCCAGGAATAGCAAATGCTCAGCTGGAAAATCTATAGCTAATGCAAAAATTATTAATGAAGTTCTTTCTGCTCTCCAACTACCCAAAGCCCTAGTTCATTGCTCTGCCCATACAGGTGGCACTGACCTGTCTCTAGGGGAAATGACCTGGCAGATACTGCTACAAAGTTAGCCGCTATAGAAGGGCCTGAATTAATTTTAACATTAACAACCACTGATGACTTAAATTTATCACTTTCCTATGATGAGAAGGAAGTAACAAAATGGAAGCAGAAATTTAAAGCCAAACAGATAAATGGAGTATGGGTTTCCTCTGAAGGAAAACCCCTGCTCCCTAGACACTTTTATCGCCAAATTTGCCAATCTATTCATAAAAATGGTCATTTTGGTACCCAGGGCATTGTGGACTCTGTTAAGAGAGTATGGATAGCTCCTGGCATAACCACTATAGCCTCTAAAGTGTGTGCAGCTTGCCCTACTTGCCAAGCATATAACCAACACGCTTTTCGTGGCAAGGCTTTTGGTGGGCGTCCATTGGCTTACACACCTTTTGAGCACCTACAAATTGATTTCATAACAATGCCAAAGGCTGGACAATATAAATTCTGTCTGGTCATAGTGGATCAACTGACCAGGTGGCCAGAAGCATTTCCTACTGCCCGAGCCACATCAGCCGTTGTTGCCAAGGTGCTTTTAAAAGAAATCATTCCTCGTTTTGGTCTGCCTGCACGTATTGACTCGGACAGAGGGAGTCACTTTACTGATTCAGTTTTATCTGAAATATATTCATGCCTGGGGATAACTCCAAAATTCCATGTACCATATCATCCCCAGAGCTCAGGCCAAGTTGAATGGATGAACAGAGAACTTAAAACCATGATTGGCAAATTATGTACTGAGACACATCTAAAATGGCCTGAAATTCTCCCTCTAGCTCTATTTTATCTTAGAAGCAGACCTAGGGGAGATCTACACATCTCACCATATGAGATGCTTTTTGGACATCCTCCTATACAGGCTAAACCTTTTTCTCCTGCATATACATCACTATTAGGAGGAGATACTTCTATTGCTTCCTATATACAGGAATTGCAACACAGACTGCGTGAACTCCATGAATCTGGAACTGCAGTACAAGCAGGACCAATAGACTTTTCACTTCATGACCTGAATCCAGGAGACAAAGTGTATATAAAGAAATTCCAGCGCACTGGGGCAACCCAGCCTTCATGGGATGGCCCGTTTGAAATTTTATTAAGCTATAAAGATCGGAGAAAAGGACTCTTGGATTCATTGCTCACATGTAAAGAGGGCATCTTGTATTGAACCTGATTGACTGTTTCCTGTTATCTGCATTGGAGATAACAGTTCATGGACTCATGGATGCTAATTTGGAATCATTGGTTTGTCTTGATCTTTCCCTGATTTTATTTTAATTTTCTTATTGATTTTCCTAATATCTTTTAATAGAATAATTGATACTTTTTGTCTTTTTTCTCATTTCTTGTACTTGAGTACATATAATCACTTAATTTTTTCATTATTTTTTTGCAATGCCATATATATATTTGCTGTAATATTACTGCTTACTCACAAGGTTTAGACTCCAAGAACTTGCCATACATTGTTAAATGTTATGGGACTGTGATTAATGCTTCTGTCTAATTCCAGGAGAAGGGAACACATGAGCCATTAATGGTGCTAAGGAAAGCACAAGGTCATGAAGACCAACCGACAAATCCAATGGGATTTCTGAGAACATCTGCACAGTGCCAAGGAGCACGAGGTTAAAGAGATCACACATATACAGGTGGGATTGAGGTACTCCCACGCCAACACTGAGGACTTGAACTCAGTTTAAGAATCGAAGCTGTGACGCTTAACATATGTTAAGACGTAGGACTCTCCGAACTACACTGCCAGTCAGGTACCGCAGGTTGGCTATTACCTGGCTCACCCATATATTCCTGAGAGTAAAGGGAATGACAGACGCTTCCCTTGCATATAAATCTGGACCTTTTTTCTCTCTTATAGAATGGCAACTTCCTGTAGTCTTAGCTGCAAATGGGTAAGTGCAGTATTACTGCATTGTATCCTACAGACTAGTAGGATGGAAATTATAATTGATTAGACCCTAATACAAGGGCCTGTTATAATTTTATTTTGTTTTCTTCAAAAAATTTTATGTACATAACTTTTGATATTTTGATTTTGATTTTAATGCCTTTCTTTTTCAAAAGCTTCAATTTTCTTCTATTTGATTTTTATATTTTTTTCTTTCTTTTTTTCTTTTGAATTGACTCATACAACCCCATGACTCAAATATATATATTGAGCTGATCTGGGTATTTCTTTCTAAATACCCACGTCAGGGGGGATTGTATTTTTATAAAATCCAAGATTAATCGTATTTTTATTATATCCAAGATTTAATTTTGGTTTTGTTTGAGAAAAATTCTCAGGGAAAGAAACTTGCTGATTCCTTAATCCAGAGAAAGAACTGTTTGCAGAGAGATGCCTGAAGAACCTACATTTAATCAAGAGATCCAGAATGAACTTTGGGTTGCAATTGATTGAACTGATGGGGTTTGTTGCATTAAGCGATCCAGAATGAACTTTGGGTACTAATGAATGGACTGATGGGTTTTGAACAGCTACTTTAATTGTACATGATATGCCAATAGGGGACTGCCCCCAATTGGTTTCTTGTCAACGCGCTTAGCAAAACATTGGTTTTGCTTTCGCTCTTTTCCATTTCCCTCTTATCTCTAACTATTGTAGTTAGAAGGACCTTTGTGGTAGAAGATGTTTGTGTAACATGATCACTTGGGGTGACTAGGCACCCAATGATCATCAGGGGGGATTGTGTAAATAGAATTAGCTCGAGCCCATTAATAGTCAAAAATCTACCCATCCTAGGCGTAGAAATGATGTCACTCCCACCTCCCTTAGTGGGGAGGGGAGACGAATTACCCACACGTGACAATAAGTAACAAATCAAGAATAAGGGACTGCC
>NW_025395949.1:0-4722 GCF_016433145.1 Gracilinanus agilis | reverse complement strand
GAAGGAAGGAAGGAAGCTATGATTCCTGACTTTATACACTTTATTATAACTCATGGAATGATTATGACACTTGGACTAAACACTGATTCTTCTGATAAATGTCAGAAATGGACTAAAATGCCCATCTTTTAAAACTTATGCTGTTGTTTTACCTAACTTGTTAATGATGTATCTATTATTTATCTATTCTAATAAGCATTTCAGATCTTTTATTACCAACTGTTCTTAATACCCTGCTCATATTGAACTTGTACCACTAGACTCAAAATGCAAAGAAACTGGATATTCCTTCTCCTTCAGAACAAAAGCAATATGTTTTCTAACTTTGGAAACGACAGCCTGATATTCCTAACAACATCATCACATCTCTGGTGGAGTGCACTAGAGAATTCCTAAAACATTTTTGTCAGTGACTTGGAAAAAAAGCAGAGGTTGCATGATCATCATATTTTCATTGGCACAGAGCTTGGCAGGAAAGATAATACAAAGGATAGCATGAGTGACAATCACAGGATATCTCTACTAGAAATAAAGATTGGGTCAAAATTACTAAGATTAATTTGAATGGGGATAAATGTAAAGTCCTATCCTTGATTTTTAAAAAGTGATCTGGGGGAAAGCTGGGTAGCTCAGTGGATTGAGAGCCAGGCCTAGAGATGGGAGGTCCTAAATTCAAGACTGGCCTCAGACACTTCCCAGCTGTGTGACCCTGGGCAAATCACTTGACCCTCATTGCTTATCCTTACCACTCTTCTGCCTTGGAGCCAATACACAGTATTGACTCCAAGATGGAAGGTAAGGGTTAAAAAAAAAAAAAAGTAATCTGCAAGAGAACAGGATGAACCAGATATGTCTAGACACCAGGTCTTGAAAAATGATCTGAAGGTTTCAGTGAAATGAAATCACAATGAGAATGGTGGGGCTTAACAGGCAAAAAAATTAGATCAAATCAAACTTAAGGTGCATTAAGAGAGGCATATAGTCTCTATAATGAGGGAGGGAAGAATCCCACTGTTCTCTGCCCAGGTCAAAAGTAATCTGACATCTTCGGTACTGAGCACCATATAATTTTGAGTAATACCAGTGAATGAATTTTTCCAGAAAAAATTGTCAAGCCCTCTCATCATTTTAGATTTGGATAATAGAACTGGATATATTCACTCTGGAAAAGACTTACGAGGGTATGACAATTGTCTTGAAATCTCTCAAGGTTGCTTTCCTTGAACTAAAATTAATTAAAGGTTTGTCACATGGAATTAGGATGAGACTAATTTTGTTCAAGCCTAGAAAGCAGAGTTATGAGTAATTATGTGGGTATTGCCCTCTACTCATTATGCCACCATACCCCTCAGTAATTTTGTAAATAAAATGAAATTAATCATTTCAAGTTGATGCTATAGATCAGTGTGGGAATGAAGGGAAATAACATATTTTGATCAAGTTAGAAATGGGTTATTAAAATAGTGAAAATATGAAATATAACCCAAATCTGAACTAAATTATTTTCAATGGCACTGGTAATTTAAAATTAATCAGTTGCCCTCTCTTTGATATTTGATGTGTGAATATTTGCAAAAATTTAGGGGAGGAAGGAGGAAAAGAAATCCTAAAGATACATTAAAAGGCTAAAATGTGACATCACATGATTGCCTGTTTAATTGAAATTCTAATGGAAGAAGCAAACCTTTTGGAATCAGTATCTTCTAAAGTCTACAGTCAAGTGAATGAGTAATAGATTTATTCAGACTCCTCCTATCTGTTTAAATTAACTTTTGAAAGACTATTGATATTGACTCTCTAGTAAAAAAAAGGTTACTGAGAAACCTCTAAGATACTAGAATCTAGAATTAACCATTTACATTTATGCATAAGAGAGAAAAAGAGAGAGGAACACTTTCCAGATGGTAGTAGAGACAATTATCAATAACTCAGCAAGACAGCATTTTGCCTTTATCAATGGAATCTATCAAAACAGTAGGAAAGAGTAGAAGTCTGTTTATATGCATCCTTCTCCTAAAAATACATTGCTGAAGCATTCAATCTACCTTCAAGCTTCCCAGAAAGCCAAGTACTGCCATCATATTTAATATTTTGGCCAGAAAAATAGTGTATAAATGAACTAGGAATGGAATCTCAGCATCTGCCAGTTACTATCTAATGATATTACAATGTTTAGCCTGGCAGAAGAATGTGCCATTCTTTTCAGAAGAATGGATTCTAAAATATTGTACTATCTCATGAGTCTTTGTGAAGATACAATATAATCAAGGGCATCATGTCTCTTCAGAGCACAGGGTTTCTTTCTGGTTTAATGTTCTCTTACTGTTCTTTTGCAACCTTGGTACTATTGGAAATAATAATATACTGAGCCAATATACTATATCTGAGTTTCAGTTTTCTAGTAGCAAGAGGACATCAATTTTTGAAAAGTCTACTTGGAAAAAGTTGATTCATTTCTTAGCTCAGCACTAAAAAGAGAATATATACCACTTTTAATGTTTAAATTTAGACTACAGATTGCATAATTATCATACTGAGGAATCTCACAAAAGAATTAAATCTAGATGCATATTACTTATTCATATGAACAACATCTCTTAATTTTCCTTTCAACTTATTTGCCAAATATTTTTTCTTTATATATATTTAACTTATTGTTCAACCAAAATATAAGCCAAAAAGAAATATAGCATTAAATCAGTCTGATTCATCTCACTATCCAGTCACAACACAAAAAGCAATTTGGATCGGTGACACCCAACTTCATTCGAAGTTGTTATAAAGAAATATAGGTCTCTTTGAATGCTACTATGTTTCTGGGGGATATTGGTTAGGGAAGCTATGTCTTTGTATTCCCCTAGGTAGCTGGTGACTGGGGAAACACCAACCCAATCTCTGTTGCCCGATGGTATAATGCCCTATTCCTATGTAACAGTGCCCAGGAAGGACCCTTAATGGTCTGGTGAATGGATAACCCTTTCAACTCCCACCTGGCATTGGATTAATTATTAATATTGGCCTCTAATTAGCTTTGGATCACATTTCATCTGACTGCATTGCTCCCTCCCCAAGGGTCATGATATAATGACCACTCAGGAAGGTACTTAATAAAACTTTATCTATTGATCTTAAATAGGAAAAGGAATAATCAGGAATGGATTGGGGATAGGAGACCCTGCCACACTGATATCTATGATCAATAATCCCTCAGGACTGTAGGCTGTTGTTTCAGTAAACCTGGAGCTAGTGTTTCACCCTCCTCTGGTTCAGCTTGGCCACTGCCAAACCAGAGAGGGCAATCTGCTTGGTGGGTACAGATATGGTGATTTCTCTCAGCTTCCTTGTTATCAGTTTGTGATATGTCAGCCTGCAGCCTTCAGGAAGTAACCACCCTTAAGGAAATCCACCCTCTTCTTCTTATACCTCCCTCCTCCTGGTCCCTACCCGGGGCCCAGAGATCTAAATAGCTATGATGATTTAGGTGCCGAAAGATCTAGGGGGGTTCAGAGAGAACCAATGACCCACAGTCAGAGACCCACAGATCACTGCTCTAAGATCAAAGATCAAGGATCAATGGTCAAAGCTCAAAGACCAAAGACCAAAAGACCAAAGACCCCTCCCATATGACTGTTAGGGGTATTTCCCTTCTCAGGCCTTTTCTCCTGTCCTCACAGCATCCGGGAACATTCCAATGTCTCCAACTGTCTTCACCTGTCAATAAAGGTGAGACTAACCATTCTCAGAGTTTGAATATAACATATTTTACATAAGGGATTTGTTCCATTCTGTAACATAGCTCTTCATGACATTTCACAGTCATTATATATAAAATCAATATATTCTTCAGAATTTAACTCCACTCTAAATAGGACTACATATGTAACTGGGATTATTCTGATTCTGATTTAATCTGAGGAAAAGAATAAAACACTCATAAATAATTGAATTAATAACAAAAGAAGGTCTACTTTGCCCTAAAATAGCAAGAATATACAATAAGGATACAGTAGCATTTGGGTTTTTTTTTTTAATAAAGCCCCTCTTATCTTTATAATGAAATGCATCTAGCCAAAATGCTGACTCATGTGATATTCAGACATTCAACAAACCTAAATTATAATGATTTCATGTAAATGGAAATTGTACGTCCTTAGTTGACCTGAATCAAGAAAATCAGGGACCAGATAATCCTTTTTGGGAGAGAGGGAGAAACTGATAGACATTAATTTGACTTCATATCCTATAGAGGAACTTAGGACAAATTAGATCCACTGAGGAAAACAGCCATGCTTGTAAGTTTGCCTGAGATTTCTGGCAAGGTCTGAGTCTCTCACCAGAGGGACTGCTGCTCTCAGACAAAGGTCATGTACAAAGCTGAGCTGTTATGGCAAGTGTCGTATCTAGGGAAACATTCAAGGCTCACTGTGATGTATTTTCATAAGCCACTAAAAGATGTTTATGTTCTGTTCCAGAGAAAACTTTAAATCTCTTTCACCAACCCCCCACAAAGAACTTTATGGCATTTTTGCAAGCAGATGTCTCACCAATGTACGTATATCTTGATGTATGGATCTTTTGCCTAACATTATAATAAAAGTTTGTCTCTTTGTCATAATAAATGGAGATCATGGAGCTCATGCATCCCCCATCTGGCCATTGCTTTGTATCTCTTGTACTCTTGTATCTTTTTCTTCTCTCTCTCTCTCTCTCTCTCTCTCTCTC